>NC_142190.1:2605000-2862500 GCF_026936395.1 Plectropomus leopardus | reverse complement strand
TATATTATAAAAGTCATTATAAAAGTATATTATAAAAGTCATAGTATATTGTATCATAAAAATGTCACTAAAAAGTCAATCTGCTTTACAAAATATCATTAAAATAACATGTATCATACGTCACAAAAAGATGTCATTCAAAAAGTTACATTATGTCACAAAAATATTATAAAAAATGTCATTATACAGTATGTCACAAAACTATAACAATAACAGCAGAATATGCCCTAAAATGTCATAAAACGACATAGCAAAGTAAAAGATGCCAAAAAACATCAGAAATGCATAGATTTAAAAGAAATAAAAGAAATTACTTCAGATAATTTTTTGATAATTTGTACTTTTTTGAAAAATTGAAAAAATGACATCTAATGAAAGTAAACAATAAACTATAATTAGATTAAAAATTGCATATAAAATCAATTAAATAACCCACACACTATATGTCACCATGACAAATACTATAAGTATGCATCCATGTTGATCATCAAAAGTGTCTAAATACTGAAAATTAATAAACCATACTGAGTCGTAGTGTCAGACCGCTTTTATAAGTATTTAAACCCCTGAACCCTCATAATTAATTATAATTATTATTATTATTATTATTATTGTTGTTGTTATTGTTCCCCATTTTTTAGGGTTAATTAAAAGGTTAAAAATAATATTTTCACTGTTTCACTCAACAACCTCAACTTTATGTATTTAACACTGCAAATAGAAAAATTGGAGAAAAAAATCAATAGAAAAATAATATTAAAACATAAAAAATAATTAGACTAAAATTGCATATAAAAATAAAAATAAAAAAACTCATAGTGCCATGGTTTCTTTCCCATTTTGTTTATTTTGAGTAATTTTTTTTTTGTTGTCTTTTTTATCGGTTTCTTGTGAAGTTTTTGGCAATTTATTCCATGTTTTTAAAGAAATCCAGACAGTTTATTGAGGTTTCAAAGGGTTTGATTTTTTTAAACTTTTGTTAAGTGTCTTTGAGTACCTTGAAAAGTGCTCTATAAATAAAAAATATTATTATTATTATTATTATTTTGAAATCAAGCTATTTTTCCCTGGTTTAGAAGGGTTAATAAAAAAAGAATTAAATGATATTTTTACTGTTTCACTGAACCTCAACTTTACATATTTGTAAAGTATCTTTCTTTAGAAAAAATCATGCAGCCGAAATGCCTTACATCGAGAAAAACAACAAATAATCAAACAAAAATAATGAAATATATTACAATTAAAAAAAAACAACAATAATTAAACTCAAAATTGAAACTGTAAAATTGAAAAAATAAAATAAAATAAATAAAATGTCATAGTATCTTCTGTCACACAAGCAAAGTGTTCAAAAAGGCATTAAAAATGTATTTCATCCACGTTTTTCATCGAAAGTGTCTGAAAATAACGTGAACGTGTCAGGTGGGTGTTTGTGGTGAGGAAAGGTTACCAGGAGCGAGAGGAGGCCATCCAGACCTCCGTCATCACCAAGCTCAAAGGCGTCGCGCTGACCAACAGCTCGGAGGCGGGCCTTCACCTGTGGAGCGCCGAGGATTACGTCATCCCTCCAAACGTGAGTCTGCGAAGACGAAAAACACGAAAAACACGAAAAACACGAGCTCAGTTTGCAGCTCAGCTGTCAGCAGAGATTAGGAGAGTCCATGCTCAGCCTCGGCATCTGTCCACGCTGATTCATCAATATTGAACTTCTCCAGAGTCTAATTAGTTTAACCTTTTGCTGTCTGGATGTAATTTTATTTATTTTGCAGGGTGAGCAGGTGTTCTTCATAGTGACAAATTATATCGAGACGCCCAATCAGAGGCTGGGCTTCTGTGCCGAGGTGAGTGAAATCTGGTTTTTGTTTCGAGCTATATTGAAAATAACTGCGACAGATTATCAGAAATTCATTTTTATATTGGCAGAGTTTTAAGGTGCCGGACGGTCGATGTCAGAGTGACGACGACTGCACGGAGGGGGAGCCTGTGATAGCAGGACACGGTGAGGATCACTCAGAAACACATCGTTTCTGTTTAGTCTTGATTTGCTGTCTGGACACAAATTTAACCTTTTAAAACTTAAGTCAATTTGGCTTGATTTCTGTCAAAAAAAGGAGGAACTTAAAGAGAAATGGCCCAAAAAATTAACAACAAACTAGTGAAAAGTTAGAAAAAAACAATTTGAAAATGAGTCAAAAAAAACAAAACAAACTAGAATGTAAACTGAAAAAAGTGCTACAAATAAAAAATAAAAAAAACGAAAAAAATGGAAATTAGCACAAAAAAGGAAAAGTTAAAAATAAATAAAATAAATAAATAAAGTGTGTTACAAAATATCACAAAAAATAGTATATTATGTCATGAAAAAGGTAATAAAAAGTCATGATATAATTGTCTTTTAAAAAAAGATAAAATAAAAATATTATATTATATTATATTATATTATATTATGGTATGCTTTAAATAATATTCAAAAAATAACAGTATAGTCAGTCATAGAAAATATAGAGTATTTCATAGAAACATAATAAAAGTCATAATATATTATGTCATTGAAAAAAATCATAAAAGTATATATTATGTCATAAAAATGTAATTAAAAAGTCATAGTATGCTGTTAGAAAAATAATTAAAATATGTCATATTACGGTATGCTTTAAATAATATTGAAAAATAACAGTAAAGTCAGTCGTAGAAAATATAAAAATAGACTATTTCATAGAAACATAATAAAAGTCATAATATATTATGCAACTGAAAAAATCATAAAAGGTTGTAGTATGTCATAAAAAAAACAAAAATGTGTAGTTAAAAAAAGAAAATTGCCTGAAAAAGCATAAAAATACAAAAAATTATCAAAACATTAGATAACGTACAAAATCACTTGAAAAAAGAAAGAAAATTAAAATTATCATCATCATCATCATTATTACTATTATTATTATTATAATTATTATTATCACTATTATTATCATCATCATCATCACCATCATTATTATTATTATTATTATTATTATTATTATCATGATCATTATTATCATCATCATCATCATTATTATTACTATTATTATTATTATTATTACTACTGTTATTACTATTATTATTATTATTATTATTATTATTATTATTATTATTATTATCATAATTATTATTATTATTATTACTATTATTATTATTATTATTATTATTATTATTATTATTATTATTTTTGGGTTATGCTTCAAAGGGTTAAGCTCGACCCAGCCAACATGTTTGCTCTCTCCATCAGGAATAAAGACCGGCCTGTGTCTGAACAGCACCGGGACGTGTGAGATTCACGCCTGGTGTCCCATCGAACACAGCACACGACCCACGTGAGCCCCTCCTCCTCTTTTTGAGTTTTTGGGAGACGCGGCGCTCCGTGCTGCCGCTCTGCCTCTGATCCCCTCACAGGCACCGAGAAATTTCACAGCTTCTATTTATTACTGACGCGGCCTGTCAGCTCCACTCGCTCTGTTTTCATTTCCCTCTTGTCCCCTCCAGAGAGCCCCTCCTGAGCCAGGCCGAAAACTTCACCGTCTACATCAAGAACTTCATCAGGTTCCCAAAGTTTGAATTCTCAAAGTAAGTGGTGCTGAGTGTGCTTTCAGACACGAGTGGAGAGCTGAAGGGACGTACGTGTCCCAGCGGCTGCTTTAAATAGCTTTAGGGTGCACAGAGCCTCTATTTATACCGGCCTGTGCATTGCAGCGAGTGAGACAGTCAAACAGTCATCTGAGACGTCCTTGACAGCAGGCCGGGCCGTGGACAGGTGTCCGATCAGACGGGGGTCGCCCAGCGGGGGGCCGAGCTGCTGCTGAGACAGATGCAGCGTCCGTCAGTCAGATCTGGGTCTCGTTACGCGGCAGCTCGTTACGTTTCCTCACCGAGCTCCGTGTGCTGAACGCAAACTGGCCGAGACTTAAATTCTCGTTTTTATGGGTGTCCCTCGAAGTTACTGCAGCGGGAGACGTCTTACAGTGAGACACGTCCAGCATCCTCTGTGTCAGAGCCAGAGGACGAGGGCCGCTTCACACGCTCCAGCAGTAATATTTAACTGTGACTGGGGGCCACTTTTACAAAATGACGGGGGACCAGGGGCCAGGGGCCAGTCACAGCAGCACAGTACGTGTTTCTAGGATTTCAGGACGTTTATAAGATTTTAGGCAGTTTTTATTTTATTTTAGGACATTTCTTTGATTAAGACGTTCTTAGGATTTAAAGGATGTTTCTAGGAGGTTTTAGACATTTCTATTATTTTAGGACATTTCTAGGATTTAGGACATTTCTCGAATTTTAGGACATTTCTCGGATATTAGGACAGTTCAAGGATTTCAAGAAATTTCTAGGATTTTGGAACATTTCTCTAATTAAGACTTTCCTAGGATTGTATGATGTTTCTAGCATTTTAGGGCCTTTCTCAGATTTAAGGACATTTCCAGGATTTTAGGATTTTAGGGGCTTATCTGGGACCTCTGTCGGGGGTGTGGGGATCCTTCACCTGCACTTTGATAGAGTGATTTTGATTTTGAGTATCACAGATCTTTCTCCTGCAGCTCTTTGTGTTTGTCTTTTTCAGTTCAGACACAAGTTTTGAATTTTGCTGCATGAAAGAGGCGGTGAAAGTCGGAGCAGGAGCTCTGAGCGGTGGCGGTGACGGTGTCCAAGTTAAAGGTCGAAAGGTCAAATATGCAAATATGAGAAGTTGAGAGAATTCAGCGGCTCTGAACTGGCAGGACCAGGTGTCTCTGACTGTTTCCGCCTCTGCAGCACTTCTCTGCCACACGTGAAAACCTGATAACTCCAGCGGATTCTCATTTTGACGAAGGCTCACGTGATTTTCTCACGGTTTGGAAAACTGGCCCTTTCAGTGGAAAAACTCGACGATGCATGATGTTTAGTCTCGGGCGGATTATGAGAAAATGTGCTCCTTGACACCGAAATGTTAAAGGCCCAACCGGCTCGACGACAAAGGAGCAGACACAAACCTCTCTCACACAGAGAGCTCGCTATAAAGCCGCCACGAAGTCCGTCTTTATGCCGCCTTTTGTTTGTTTTCCCAGAATGAAACTCTGGTGTCATGCTGCCAGCGTGACTTTAGACAGCATGCCGGTATCGCAGAAGCAAAAGACTCGTGACCTAATTTGTGAGACGGCTTTGATGATGAATTAAAACTGAGTAGTTCACTCTGCAAATTAAAAAGAAAAGTATAAAAATATGGTGGTAAACAAATATAAAACTAGGTATGATTATTATTTTGTATGAAATATTTCAGAATCTTGTTATTGTTTTTTTTTTTGTCCTCAGATGTTTTAGTTATTTATTTAAAAAAAATTAAAAAATCCTACAAACGCCCTAAAATCCCAGAAAAATCCCCAAATTCCAGAAATGTCCTTAAATCCGAGAAAAAAACCACTTTTCTCAGGTTTCAGAGATTGAAATGATAGTAAAAGGCATCTAAATGCAGGAATCTGAATTCAATCTAGATGTTAAAGGGTTAAAACCTGTAAAACAAACCCCAACAAAACGCTGCATTAACAGTTTCACATTATAAAATCAGCGTTTTTGTGATGCAGCTCGTCACATAGGTGCTACTGACCACAGTGACGGAGGCGAAAACACAATGATTCTTATTTTCAGGTGGTTATATACTGAAAAAAACTTATTTTATATTCAATATCTGCCAAAATATCCTTCTAAATCCTCAAAGGAAAGTTTAGGAAACTTGATCCTTTCAGAGGATAAAGTTAACACATGATGTTTAATGTGAAAATAAGACGCCTGAAAAACGTACGTGTGCATCTACCTCATAGATCCAACGTCCTTGAAACGTCTGACGATGGCTACCTGAAAAGATGCAGCTACGACAGAGAGGAGCACCTGTACTGCCCCATCTTCCGCCTCGGAGATCTGGTCGGCTGGACGGGAAACAGCTTCCAGGATCTGGCTGTGAAGGTACGAAGTATCTTTTCGTCTTATTTATCAGGAGCTTTGGCCAAAGCAGCAACTATTATTCCTGTAGTCCAAACCAAACACCGTTATTTCACACGTACTCACACACACACACACTCACAAAAACCCCCCATCCCACCACTGTAAGGGCATTCAAAACACACAGATATTAAAAAACACCCATAATAAAACACAACTTACCTACGAATATCCCGTGTGACATCTCAGTCTCTAGATTATATATTAAAAATAATCTTATGAGATTTCATTAGATTAGATGAGAGTTGTTCAGCCGAGCGGCCCCCAAACTATTTTCTAATTTACAATAAAAATAAAGTGATTCAAACTGGGAATTGTTTTTGTATTTTTAGTCCCCATAAGTGCATAAAAGCATCAAAATAGAGCTTATGTATCAAAAAAAGTGCCAGTGGAGGATCCCAGGACCCTGTCCTAAAATACTAAAATTTCCTAAAATCCTAGAAATGTCCTGAAATCCTGAAAACATCCAAAAATACTAGACATCCTGAAATCCTCAAAATTCATTCAACTTTTATTCGACTTTAACTTTTATCGAGGAATCATTAAGGGCCAGTCCTCATTTTTGATGATGAGTAAACAAAAAAAACCCAAAACCCACAAAGAGCACAAAAAAGACGAAGCACAAACAACAACAGGTCAAAGTTCATTAAAAACAGTTACATCTTAAAGTGGAGTAACTGGTAATCAGGGTTTTAAAGGTCCTTTAAATGTCTTATTTTTTATTTATATATTTTTATAGCCTCATTTATGTATTTCAGGATTTATATAATAGCCATTATTTATTTATTTCATAGTTATATATTTATTTATTGAAATATCTTGACTCATTTATATATGAACATTTATTTTTATTTTTTATGGCCTCATTATTTACTTAAGTAATTATTCTATGGCTATATTTATTTCTATTATATGCATACTTATTTGAGTTATATTACATTTACATTAATTTGTACAATTATATTTTATATATCTACATTTCTGATTACCTAATTTATTTATTTCAAGATTTATTTCAGAGCCATATTTATTTATTTCACAGGAATATTGACGTTGATCTATATTATACTTACATTTATTTTTATACACATATTTAAAACATTTTTATTTTTTATTTCTTTATTTAGTTATGTCAGGATTTATTTTATAGGCACTTTTTTAAAAAAAAATTATTTAGTCATACTGACTCATTTATATATTTATATTAATGCCTTTTTTATATTTCTTTAAGGATTTATTTCAGAACCATATTTATTTATTTATTTCATAGACATATTCATTTATTGATATATATTAGATTTACATTTTTTTATACACATATTTAAGACATTTTTCTTATTTCTTCATTTAGTTATGTCAGGATTTATTTTATAGGTACTTTTTTTTTAAAAATGTAGTCATAGTGACTCATTTATATATTTACATTAATTCCTTTTTTATATTTCTTTCAGGATTTATTTCAGAACCATATTTATTTATTTATTTAATAGGCATATTTATTTATTGATCTGTATTTTATTTAGATTTCTTTATACACATATTTAAGACATTTTGTTTTCTTCATTAGTTATGTCAGGATTTAGAGCCGTATTTATCTCTTTTGCTTTAACTGTAATATTGACTTAAGTGGAATCCCACAGAAATAAGCGCCTGTGTATAAAGTGCGATCGTTGGCCTGATTTTCACGCCGTGGCTGTTGGTGTGCGTCAGGGCGGCTCTGTGGGGATCCTCATCGAGTGGAACTGCGACCTGGACAAAGACTCCTCGCAGTGTAACCCCGAGTACAGCTTCACCCGTTTGGACCTGAACCTCAACAACTCGATTACATCCGGATACAACTTCAGGTGCGTCTCCTGTCCTCAGGTATTCACCAAGGATTTAAACGGAGTGCACTTCCTCCTCTGAGTTTTCCGTCTTTTAATGGTTTTTTAAACGTTTTCTCTCCCCTCTGCAGATACGCCCGCTACTTCAAGGACCCGAGTGGTGAAACCTTTCGCACTTTGTACAAAGTTTACGGGATTCGCTTTGATATAATGATCAATGGCCAGGTGCGGCAGTCATGTGATCAGTTTTGCTTTTTCTGTCTGACGTCAGTGACTCCGGTTAGTGAATTCCTCTTATTGTTTTGCAGGCTGGGAAATTCAATATTGTTCCTACGATTATTGCCATCGGTTCGGGTGTGGCCCTGCTGGGTGCAGTAAGTCATTCGTCAAAATATTATGCTGATGTGTCAGAGGGTAGTACTTTTACTTTGAGAATACCTCAGGGTGATTTATGAGAACAAAAATAATGATTCTCACTTGTTTCTTTCTTCAGGGCGCCTTTGCGTGTGACATGATCCTACTGTACATGATGAACACCAGCTCTTTTTACCGAGAGAGGAAGTTTGAAATCATCAACTTTAAGTATGACGAACTGTGTTTGCACTAACTTTAAAGGGACAGTTTTGATTTTTGTTTTTAAAGTGGGGTTATATGAGGTACTTATCAATATTCAGTGTGTTACCTACAGCAGATTTCAGTCGGCACGCTCCCAGTTTGGAGAAGCAGGCACCAGCAGCACCAGCAGCACCAGCAGCACCAGTACACCAGTACACCAGTACACCAGTACACCAGTACACCTGTGTACAGCTGTGTACAGCTGTGTACAGCTGTGGACGAGGACAGCAGCAAAATCTATCTGAGCCACCTAAAAAACACCCATATCAGTTAAAGTACACACACAAATATACACATATACAGGTCAATGACCTGACATCTACTGCATCTTTTTAGTACTGAAGTTTAACTGCATGAAAAGATACCATATATATTTAGTACCTCTCCCATATGTATACTCACTTTACTTTAAAAAAGTATTTGTAATTTTCTGGTACTTTAAATGTCAAAATATCACACAGTGCGACCGTCCTGCCATACGAACATGAGATCACTATTCAAACTAAAAATAAATGCAAATACTTTGTTTCTATACAGTTAATATTGGGGAGAATTTGGGAAAGAAATGTTGAGCACGTTAAGGAAATGAATTAATTGTGAGATAAATCATAGCCGCACCAAAATCCCTTGATTAAAATTTTTAAACAACATCCTTAACATTTGAAAAACTGCAATAGATATTCTCATTTTTTTTGTTTTATGTCCACATATATACATATATATATATATATATATATATATGTATATATATATATTAGGAGAGAGGCAGAGTGACATCTAATCAAACTGTCATACGAGATCCAGTCGACCGCCGCTGTTTCATGAGGTCCAGTCCACATTACGTCACCCACCAAAGGGAGCGTTTATTGGTCTGGCGTGCTGCAGTGCATTCTGGTAGTTGTAGGTTTTCTACCTCTTGAGCCAAAGCGTCCTTTTTTCTGTTTTCTCTGGTCCCGTAGCACCAATTTCAAAAGCATTTGCGTGTTTCTTCTGCAGAGAGAGAACTCTCTTTGATCAGTGAAATATTTCTTTAAGATCGTCATACAACCTCACTTCCAAAAATCCAAACTTTCCCTTTAACGATGGACGTTTTTTTTCATTTTCATTTTCCATTTCCCAAACTTCTGTTATCTCTCTCACACTGCGTGACAGGAAAGAACGGACCAAACCAAAAGACGGGAAGACGGGACACCGAGAGAGGAGAACCAGGAAAACAGCTGCAGACAAAGAAGCCGCCAACTCCACTAAAAAACCCGAGGACACCGAACCCGCTGAGGGGTCTCCTCCCGCTGCAGAGAGCCAGCCGCCTGTGGACAAACGGGGTCCCACCATCCCACGCAACACGGGACAGCGATACTCCGCCCTCATCTCTCCCCAGACCGCAGAGCCGAGGCACCACATCACCTTCTCCTCACACAACTAGCGGACAGAGCGACGCGAATCACCTGCAGTGATCTGCGAGAGGTGGAGCCAAAGAGTCGGACTGGTGTGTCATACGACCGCTGGCGTGCCGCCGGCCTGAGTGACGCCTGATACGTTGGTCCGGACAAACGTTGATGTTCCGCGATGTGCGAGTGGGCCGGGACGCTGATGTAGAGACACAGAAAGGTTTCAGAGGCCGGGTCAGGGTCCAAAGAGGGGACGCATAATGATCTGATGTACTGTAGCGACACAATTAAAAGATGCTTCTGACAGTTTAAAGGGACAGTTCACCCAAAATCAAAACTGTTTCCTCTGACCTGTTGTGTTTTTTATCAATGTGGATTATTTACAGCAAAATAATCTGCAGACTTTTTGTGAGCTTTGTGAGTTTCTTGTACAAAAAAACCCCAAAAAATGTTAATTTGCAAGAATACCATTCAATTCAAGCCTGTGAAAAGAGAGAAATCACAGATTTGGCTGGACTGTGATTATAATCTCTACAGCCGATATCTCCAACACTCACACCAAAACTACCTTTACTGAGAATCAACAACACTACAGCTAAAGATAAAATGTGTATTTTTGATTTTGGGGTGAACTATGCCTTTAAGTGAATTGCCAAATATTTGTCGATTATTGTTTTACGGATACAAATATTTAATGATCTCTTTGTTTCATGTCATAAAGTCAACACTTAATAGCTTTTTTGGCTGTTGATCAGACTAATCAAGCATCACTTCCAGTTTCAGTAAATATTGGCCTTAATTGTTTTTTTAAGAGTAATTTTTGCCATTTAAGGATTAATAATTGGATAAATCAAAGGACTGGATTAACCCTTTGAAACCTGGAAAAAGTGACTTGATTTTTTTTAAAAACGTGGGAAGAAGGAAATAAGCAACTCAGGATGAAATGACCCAAAATCAAACCCTAACCCAAAAACAACCCATGGGAAAGGGGGAAAAAAAAGAAATAATTAATTAATAATAATTTAAAATATGTAACATTATTTTAGAAATATAATCTTCAGGAAATCTTTCCCTAGCTTGTTTAAAAATCATTTTCTAAATCTAATCATTTCTTGCAATTTGCAGGACATTTATTGCCAGGCTGCTCATTGTCTTTTTCCTCGTGTCTTTAAAAGAAAATCAATTAGCTCCATTAGTTAAAAGACTTAAATACTTGTGAACGGCGTCTGAAGGCAACACAAGAGCTGTCATGTAAATTTGGTTTCAAAGGGTTAATTAAATTAAATTTAAAATGATTTCTGATTAATCGTTTTTGCAAAAACCCTCTCTGAATGTTTTCTGTGAGCATGAATTCAAAGAGAAAATGTTTTAAAAACTGCACTTGGAAGCAACGTGTAAGAAGACGCGTGAACGGTCTTAACGTGTCGATGCATCGTGTATTTCTGCTGTGACATTAGTACGTGACTGTATGTTCATATTGGCCATTAAATGGCAACAACAACCTCGTTCAACATGTTATTCACGGTGAAGCTGGAGATCGCAGCCGTGACGAGTTCACTGCTGGCTGGTTGTTATTGAATTGTGCAAAACCGTTACGGTGCACGGACCCCTTTGCCACTATTACACCGCCTGTTAAAGTCCAGGAAAAGTGATAATTAAAATGTGTTCTGTGTTTGTCACATCCCAGAAAAATGTGTTATTAAACACCTGACCAAACCTGAAATTACCCAAAAAATCACCAAGTATGTAAAAGAAGGTCCCAAAACCGTGAAAAATGCACAGTATTCTCTGATCTGAAACGCTGGGGGCGTGTCCCCAGAGGCCACGCCCAATCGCAGGACGCTAATGATGCTTCTCCTTTTGTACTGCTACACTGTCGGGGGCGGGGTTATGCTGAGTATAGCTCCAAAACAGGAAAATGGTGAAAAAACAGTCAACCGTCTAACTCCAAAATTCAGTACTACAAAGTAAAGAGTCTTTGTAACATGTTTTTAACAATCAGCTTTCAACATTTAGAGTGTGTTTTGAAACAAATTCACTTTACCCGGACTTTAGAGACGGGAATATCACGCCGCTCGCATCCTCACAAACTACGATTGCAGATTGGTAGAACAGGTAGTAACAGCGCCGAAATGTGTCGTAATCCGGGGAGCTGGTAGGACGGGACCATGGGCGTGACGGGGGTGGCGACGTTTCTTCGACATGTCTAAAAGCTTCACACTGGACGGCATGAAGTCGCCGTTGTTTTGTGTAAAAACGTAAAGTCGACGTAAAGAAGGGAATTTATAGCTTGATTAATGTTTAAAAAGGGCTCTCGTTTGTTGTTCAGTTACTGTTTATTGAATCGTTTTTCTCGGTAACAAATGTTTTTGTCTTATTTTCAGTCATGCTGTAAACAAACAAAACTGCCTGAAAAACAAACTGATAAATAATGTAAAACAGAAAAAAAAAACGTTGTAAAGAGGTATTTATTTAAATCAGTTAGCAGGTGTGTTTTAAATTAACCATCGTACATAAAATGTGATGTAAAGTGTTTCCACCTCGTGAGGATGTTACCAGGTTTGATCCGTTACACTAAAACCTACAACATCACGACTGAGGCTGTGATCCTGGTGAGCACAGAGCGGGAGTTAAAGGGTTAACAGTCACTTGATTATCAGTTCATATTAGAGAAAGTCTTTAACGAACGGCTCATCTACAAACAGCAGGGCAGACGTTATTATGGGTTACGTAGCATTAAATGGGTTTAATTCAGGTTTGGATCGTTTTTAGTACACGTGCACCATCCCGTACAGAAAAGTCCAGAACAGGACGTAAGTGAAAAGACCTCCGACGAGGCCGCCGGTGAAGAGCAGCCGCCGCGATTTGAAGCATTTGTTCCACCGCCGCCCGGCTTTAAGGATGAGCAGCAGAGAGAGGAGGAAAGAGGACAGGAAATAAAAAATGAAGCCGTACAGTCCGGTCAGCCCGAGGATGCCCGCCGTCGCTCCGGACAGAGCGGACACGGAGGTGCGGCAGTAGTCCAGCACGGCGGCGTTCCCTCTCACGGCGACTTCACTGATGAACTGAGGTCCCTCGCGCTTGGCGACGACTCCCGCCATCTTGGTTCTGGTCAGCCGTCACAGGAAGATGCTCCTGTTTCAGATAAAAACATTTACTCAAACTACGAAAACCCTGAACACGAGTACAGTTCAAAAACACTTTTTACTACATTTATACCTCAGTTCACAGATCAAGACTGTGAGTATAAAACCTACGAGATAAACGAATATGATGAATTAAGAGTTTATCAAGAAAAAAACTAAAATAAGTATCAAATAAATAAATGTGTAAATAAATAAAGGGATTAATAACTATTGAAAGATAAACACCAACAAACAAACACAAGAATAAATAAATGCTAAAATATAGAGCAATTAGTAAACTCATCAATGCATGGAGACGTTCAGACGACCGACCCCATTAAAATTCAGACACACAACAGAAAAACAACAAAAACCCAGCGGATTTCACATGTAGACCACATCGTACAGGTCCAGACTTAAAAATAAACAACAACAAAAAAACAAACACTATTCTGAGACTTGACTACTCAGGACTGGATTACCCCTGAAAGGTTTAAGGCTGATGCAAACTCAGTTTCAGGTTTGTGAAACCTTTTATTCTGGGATTATCTAGTCCAGTTTTGACAAGTTTCAGTATTACGGTTTTTAACCTAGACCTGATTCAGTGTGATCTACATTTAAAAATCGCAGTACAAATATTCTACTTCTGCATTTTCACTGATTACACAGACCAGCGATACTCAGCATGCTTTGCTTGGGGGCCTCTTTTGCAAAATGACAGTAGGCCAGGGGCCAGGGGCCAGTAACAGCAGCCTCATACATGTTTCAAGGACTTAAGGACATTTCTAGGACTTAAGGACATTTCTAGGACTTAAGGACATTTCTAGGATTTAAGGAAATCAGTCACATTTTAAGATGTTTGTAGAATGTTAAGGTGTTTCTAGGATTTTAAGCTGTTAGATGGATTTTGGGACTCTAGAAATGTAGGGACATTTATCAGACTTCATGATGTTTCTAGGATTTAAGGACATGTTTAGGATTTTTGGATGTTTCTGGGAATTTGCTACAATTATCAGATTTTAGGGACGTTTCTAGGATCTCATAACATTTGTCAGATTTTATGGCATCTATTGGATTTGAAGATTTAAAGGTGTTTCTAGGGTTTAAGGATGTTTCTGGAATTTCGGGACGTTTCTAGAAATACAGAACATTTATTGGATTTTGGGATGTTTCTGGGGTTTTATGGCATTCCTCTGATGTCAGGTGGTTTCTGATATTTCAGAGTCTTTCTAGGATTTTCAGACGTTCTTCGGATTTTGGTATGTTTCTAGGATTTCGGGACATTTCAAGGATAACAGGATGTTTCATATGGGATTTTAGGACATTAGGGTCTTAGCTATGACTTCTGTTAAGAGCGTGGAGGATCCTCTCATGACACTTTTCTGATAAACAAGCTCTATTTGATGCTGGTTTTTGCACCTCGTGGATACTAAAAGCACAAAAACAATCTCCAGTGTGAGTCTAGTTTTACTATGAACCAGAAAGCAGGTGGGGTTAGGGCACAGATTCAGGTATCACTGCATCAAGATTTCACAAATTAGTTAATCTGTGAAAAACGCAGTGAAATCTCCCCTTTTCAGTTTTAAAGATAAAATAAAAGCTTTATAAAGGTGAATGTCACTTTCAAACAGAGTTAATGCTTTAATTTAAATGGTTAACGTGCTTTCTAAACAGTAAACGGTACAAAGAGCCATCTAGCTGCTGCCAGTTAGCTTTGGTGGATGTTAGCTTAGCTTAGCCGGTACCACAATGAATCAAAGCAGCTAGCTAACACCTCGCCGGTTGCTTATAACAGCTAACAATAACCAATGGTGGCAAAAACAGGCGCATAAAACACCAGAAAGAGACATAAAACGCACAAGTCTGCGGCCTAAATATTAAAATACACGTCTTTCTCTGTTTACCTGACCCCGGTTAGCCGGTGGTGCTAACAGGTTAGCACCGTTAGCTGGTAGCTGATGACAGATTCTCACCGGAAATGATCGCAAGGACTCGTCGGCTCCAAACAGCGCGATTACAAACACATAATCCGTGAATATCACTTCACAAACTCTGATTTTAGATGGTTTTTTAGGGAATGTCAGCTGCTGTGGCTCAGAAACAGCGCATTGATCCTCGTGTGGTCAGCAGTCAGCGGCAGGAGTCCGCCATGATCCTCCGCACTGCATCACGCTGCTGCGTTCACTGACACACACACAGTGGGAATATTTCGATTTCCACATAATGAATATTTACAAATCGACAGATTAATGATAAAAGCATATGTAAAAACAACTGATGTTACAATGCATGATTATAAATACAAAAAAATCAGAAAAATATAAATAAAAATAAATTAATGTAAAAATATGTTTTAAATACATTTAATAGTGGAAATATATAAATATACATAAAATTGACTTAAAAATATAATTAAGTAAAAATAAAATTAAAACGATAAAGGGATACATATTGATTTTCCTTTCCTTTTTTTTTTTTTTTTAAAAGAAGTATATTCCGTTAGAGGATTCAGTGGGAAAATACCAATAAGATTAATCACTAGGTTTTACTTTTGTTTTGTTTACAAAATTATACACTAACCATCAGATAAATGATAACAATCTAATTGAGTAGATAGAAAATAATAACAAAATGATAATAATAATAACAAGCTATTATTTAAAAATAATAATACTACTGCCACTATTACTACTAATAAACACCCTAAACAAGCAGGAAAAAAAGTGAAAGTCTGGTTTCCTATGTGGCCCTGAAGGCAGCAGAGTGGACTTCGCCCTCTTGCTCGGAGCTCACTGTCATCAGCAATAATAATGTCTTCCTACGTCCTCGGTGTGGATTTGGGCACCACGTCGGTAAAAGCCGTTTTATTAGAAACCGTCTCTCGGTCGGTGGCTGCGAGCCACACGTTACCGACTGCGTCGGCTGCACCTGAACACAGCGGGATAAAGGTGAGTGCGCGCTCACAACTTTCCTTTCGCGGTAACAGCAGCGATGTAACTTCGTGTTGATGCCCTGCAGGCGGACGAGCAGCAGACCGGGCGGATCATCGACGCGCTGAACCGGTGCGTCGGCCTGCTGCCCGCCGACAAACTGCAGCGCGTGAGCAGCATCGGGCTGTCCGGACAGATGCACGGGGTTTTATTTTGGAAAGCAAAAAGCGGTGAGACTTCAGTCTGCAGGCGAGCTGCTGCATTTCATAACGCGGGGATGTTTTGAAACAGCGGGCTGTGATAGGTGAATAGTTTGAGCAGCAAAGACACTGATATCTTTATTCACATGCATTTTAAGAGTAAAAACATTACAGGGTTACTTAAAGTTGAAAATCAGCCAGCTGGGTGCCACATTTAACCTACAGAAATCATTAGAAATAAAATATATGACAATGAAAAATGAAAATACCGCACAAACTGTAAGAAAAACTGACAAGAAAATGACCTGAAAGCTAGTGTTGTTTGTTTAAGGAGAGAAAGATTTCTCAGATTATTAGAAATTTGTATACAATTCATCAGGGAAAATGTCCAGAAAGCAATTGATAATATTTATAATAATGATTTTATTTTAATAAAAATTAACAGATGTTTTATATATGTGTGCATGTCTGAGCAGTTTAGTTTTTCTTTTTGAATATAATTTTCAGGCTATTGTCTTTTTTTTTAAGTTTATGTTTCCTAATTATCAGGTCAGTTAATATTTGTAGTTTTTTGTTGTTTTTTCTGTTTGTTTCTTTTTGTTTTTCTTTCTAATTTTCACATCATGTTCATTTTTTGTGCTAATTTTCAAAGTCATTTTCTTGTTGTAGGTTTTGTTTTTTTGCTAATTTTCCGATAATTTCCTTTTATTTTCCTTTCTAATTTTCAGACCATTTTCTTATAACTTTTTAAAAACACATTTCTTGCTTATTTTGAGTAATTTCTTGATAAATTGCTTATTGCCTTCTCCCGGATGAACAGAGCCTCAGCAGGTCCAGGTCTCGTAACTCTGCTGCCCTCTGCTGGCTGCATCCAAAACAATCCGTGCTTGTTGGATGTTTCTGCTCAAACAAAACCGAAAGTCTGACTTATTTTATCTGCTGGGTCTCTTACCGTCTCGCAGGTTGTGATTGGTCCAAGAGGGATTTCTTCACAGCCAGAGACACCAGTCAGCTGATCACCTGGCAGGACGGCCGCTGCAGCGCTGACTTCCTGTCCTCGCTGCCAACACCAGACTCGCACCTCAGCGTAGCCACGGGGTTCGGCTGTGCAACAATCTTCTGGTACATGAGACACAGGTCAGACACACACTTTATTTTTTAAAAATCCCCTGTCCTGCATCGCGTGGTTCTGTGTTATAAAAGCGAACTTCGCTGCAGGCCGGAGTTCCTCGAGGATTTCACAGCTGCAGGAACCATCCAGGACTACGTGGTGTCCATGCTGTGTGGTTTGGACGGGTGTGTGATGACGCCACAGAATGCAGCCAGCTGGGGTTTCTTCAACACGTCCTGCAGCCAGTGGAACAGGGACATGTATGTAGAGACAACAACAACGTCCTCTTAAAGCACTAAACGCATGAAACGTGGTGGTTTGTACTAAACGCTGCGACCTGTACAGAGCTGTTTTAACTGATCTACATAACAAGCCACTGTGTGTGTGTGTGTGTGTGTGTGTGTGTGCAGTCTGGAGGCGGCCGGCTTCCCCGTGCACCTGCTTCCTCGGTGCGTGCCGTCTGGTGGCTTGGCGGGACAGACGTGCTCTGACTGGCATGGTGTCCCTGCTGGTACGCCTGTGGGTGCGGCCCTGGGAGACTTCCAGTGCTCCGTCTACTCCTGCATGAGCGCACGAACAGACGCAGGTGAAACAGGAAGTCCAGTCGTTTCTCTCAGGGTCAGGATCGCTCAACGCAGCGAACTCAAAACTCTTAAGACTGTTGAGCATTTCAGATGAAAGAATTCATTACAGCTGTACCACCTCATGCTGCATTCATTCGATTTCTTTTACTCTTTCACTTCTGATAACACTTCGATTTACATTTTAAAAGGGTAACATATATTTTTCAATCTGGACCCGTTTTCTCATGTTTTGGTGTCCAAATGACAAATGGAGAAAATGAGGAAAAAGGTAACGCCTGCACATGCCACACAAGTTTATTAAAGACGTTTTGATCCTGCTTGGATCTTCATCAGGTTTTGACCTGACAAAGATCAAAAATAAACGGTAATTTTAGCGTGTATGGAAGCAGCTGTTGTCAACAGCGATGTCAGGGCTGTTTCTGTTCATACAGAAACAATCGTACACTTTAAGATTGCAATAAGAGCAAAAGCAAAGCGTCAGAGCGGTTTAACGTATTTGAATTAATTTTAAAAAAACGACTACGGTAAGAGAACACAGCAGGTAAAACCTTCGTCTTCGGTTGCACTCATCATGTTTTTGCACGCACAGAAAACTGATGCATCATGGATCCGAGGTCGTCCTTCCGTCACTGTCTCTCGGTGTTTCGTTCAGAGCTGTTGGTTCATTTTCCTTCAGATTAAAGTTTTTCTTCGGTTTCTCAGTTCTGAACATCAGCACCTCGGCCCAGCTGACCTTCGCCATGCCGGCCGACTTCAAACCTCCAGACTCTCCTCAGCCCGCCTCCTCCGTCTCTTACTTCCCCTACTTTGACGATCAGTACTTGGCGGTGGCGGCTTCGCTCAACGGAGGGAACGTACTGTCGACCTTCGTGGAGACGCTCGCTTCTTGGATGAAAGAGCTCGGTGTGTATTTTTAGTCATGCTGGTCATGTGGTCCAGATCCGAAATACCTCAGCTACTACTATGATTTAAACGCCACCACTACAAACGCTATAAAACGCTATGTTTTAGTCATTTTACCGAAAGCCTGTTTAAAAAAAACAGACTTTGCGACGAGGGAACCGAAGTGTAAAATTGCTAACTGACTAATGCGTTTTAGGACCTAAATTTTCCACTCTGTCGCCATTAAATGTTCATTTTCTCCTGCTGCTCGCGCTCAGGTGTGGAGCTGAGTGATTCCTGCGTATATGAGAAGCTGATCCGCTGCGCTCTGAGTCAGGAAACCAGCGACCTGAGGGTGACTCCCACCATCCTCGGAGAGAGACACGACCCTCTGCGCCTCGGCCAGGTGACCAACATCTCCGCCACCAATCTGTCTCTGGGTCATGTGACCAGGGCGGTGTGCCGCGGAGTCCTGGACAACATCGCCTCCATGATGCCCGCTGAGCGTCTGCGGCAGGCGGGGGTCCGCAGGATCGTGGGCAGCGGGAGCGCCATCGTCCGCAACGAGGTGCTGAGGCAGGAGGTGGAGAAGGCGTTTCCTCAGCCGGTGGTGTACGGACAGAACGCCGACTCCGCTGTCGGCGTCGCCATGGTCCTCTGCGACCTCATGAACCAGTCTTAAGGGCCATAAACACCCGGAACAACAACTATGTGAAAGTCTACACTGATGGACGACAACGTTCAGTAAACAGCGGCGCAGACGCGTTACGCACTCCACGAAAATGGATGTTGATGAGCTGCTGCTGCATGCTGCGAAACAAATAAACTAGATAGAGATAAATTCACCGAATTCTTCAAAAACGACAAGAATTTCGAGAATCGAACACTATTATGAAGACAAGATTCATTCATACTTCGGTTCGAGTCAACATGAGTTTGCTGACGTGTCGATGTCGATGTCTTTACGTGTCAAAGACGACGTAAAGACAAAACCAACCTCAGAGACCCCATCAGTGCCAGAGAGCGTTTGGCTGCACGTCTTTTTGCTGTGATTATACCGTTATTTAATTTTTGGAAATTGTGTATTGTCTTTTTTTTTTTTTTTTTTTTTTAATTTTGGAATTAGTTTATGTAGTGAGTCTTTTTTTAACTTTTCGAAATTGTGTATTGAGTCCTTTTTATTGTTGGAATTTGTGTTTTGAGCCTTTAATTATTTTGGGAATTAATTTGTGTATTGAGTCTCTTCTTAATTTATGAAGGTTGTTTGTGTATTGTCTTTTTTCAATTTTGGAATTAATTTGTGTATTAAGTATTTTTTTTTAATTTGTGGAAGTTGTGTAGTGAGTCATTTTTATTGTTGTAATTTGAGTCTTTGAGTCTAAAAGTATTTAAATCTTTTGAAATTACTTTGTCAATTTTGTAAAATACTTTTTACAAATATTTTTTGCATTTGTGGAAGTTGTTAAACACTGGCAGATTATACATTTACACACAGATTGTCCATGTCCTCACACAAATAATACTATCTCCATATTTTTGGGTGAACTTTGTTGTGTATTCAGATGTGTGTATCAGATATTATGATAACAGATAATGATGTCACTAGCAAATTAAAGCGTAAACTTATTAATAAATCTGCTGTTGAAGAGTGAATTCCTCCACTAGCAGTGGCTTAGTAGAGCAGTTTCTCATGCAAAAACTAAGTTTGCTGTTAAAGACTTAAATCTCACATTCTGCTGCTGCTTCACTGTCACAGCGGTGCAGTATTAATGCGACGAGATGATGCTCATTCACTGCATGTAGCTGAGGGGCATTTCACATTAAACCCTTGAGGAGAGTCACAGTGCTGCAGGGATGCTTTGATCACAGATTTATGATCCATAACAGGATCTCAGTATCTGAGCGTGGACTGCTCCTTTAATAACAAACATAGTTACTGCAGTTTTTTCCACTCGGCCCTCAGTGAGACGAGCTGTAACAACTGTGAACATGTTAGCAATCGAGCAGAAAGTAGGCTGTGAAGGAAATGTCCTCTCCTCAGATATTACTGTCTCATTTTCTGTCACTTCTTTCTGCTTCGTGGTTTCTACGTCGCTGCGTGCAAAGAGCTTATTTTCTTTAACTTTCCATTTATCATCTTAAACATGTAATATTCAAAAGCCATATTATTCTGAGCTGTAATGATGCAATAATATACAAACATATCTCTGATAGCCACTGATTACACCAGTGTATACCACGTATATATATATGTGTGTGTGCGTATATAATAACTGACATATCCCAGACTGTAAAAAAAGTAAGAAATTATGTTATGTCAGACATTATGTAAACAAACTGGCATTTAAAAGCTTTAAGTTACAATCAGGATTTAAGTTGGTTAAAAGATTTAATTCAGTAAAAATGTAAAGTTATCAACATTAATCAGAATAATTAATATTGATATGTAGTAATTTTTTAGCAGTTGTGGGAAGTGGACCTTCTTGTATCAGGTATAAAGAGAATTTTTCTTTTTTTAATGTGACACTGCATAAAAAAAGCATCAAAATCAGCGCTGTTGCTAATAACTGACATGCCTGAGAAAAAAAAGTAAAAATTAAATTGGATTTAACTTGCTGAGAGTGAAAAAACAAGAGACACATCAATCATCATCAACTGTCCATCAGTCTGACACATTTCTGTGTGAAGAGACAATAAAGTGACAGAGTGGCCCTTTAAAGTGTCTCACTGAGTATTATGTATTATTTCTGGGTGTCATTTTGGGCTTTTGACTTGGAATTTCTAATTTTTTCTGTTTTCCACCTGGTGAGGTCATTTTGACCGTATTTGGCATACGGAGAAAATACATGCTATTTCCACTAGGTGAACTTTCACAATCAAAGTAGCTGCTACTCACTGACATATCCCAGACTGTACAAAAATAATAATAAAATAATACTAATAATACTTACCACTTGAATTATATAACGAATTTTATTTATTTTTATCTAAAAACATAGTGTCGTCATGACAGAGAGGTAGGAGGTGGGAAACATCAGTGGGATGGTGGGTTTTCATCTAATTTCACATGAACAAAGTTTTGCCTTTCAGAGTATAAAAACATTACAAAGCCCCGGCAGCCGGCTGAAGCTAACGTTAGCTCTCAGCGGTTTAACATCCAAACATGACCGTCATCACGTTAGCTGCTGCTGTCAGTACGGACATGCTAAAGCCGTAAACTCGCCTGGATCCTCCGGTTCATTTGAACCATCAACACCAAAAAAGCCTCATATTCACTGAGACTGAGAAACAAAGAGCTGACTCCTACCTGCAGCTGAAGCTGTCGGAGGCTCTCAATGCGCGTCCATTCCTCCGTTATTTACGTCCCTTTAGTCCGTAAAAGTCCCCAAAACAATCACTGACAAACACTTTAAATCCGAGAGACAGAGTCCCAACACCGCCGTCCTCTCCGGTCAGAGTGGAGAATTATTCCGGCTGAAGATAAAAAGCTCCGGGAAACAGAGACGTAGTTATCTCTTTATTTCTTTTATTTCTAAAACACCTGTTGACGGTGGCTAGCTGACTTATGCTAATTTTTTGTTGGTAGGTACTAGCTTACCTTTTACAGTGCGTACCCACCAAACGCCATCGCGCCTCAAATGAAATCGTGTCGCGCCGGACGCTCCAGTTTTGACGCTAGTACAAAAACCCCAAAATGGGACTCGACGCGCGACGAAATCGCGCCGCGCGTCGAGCCCGCCCAAACAACAACATTTCTTCCGCCATTTCATTCTCTCGTTGACCATGCCTGAGATAACCACGATCTGTACCTGCTCTGGAGAAGTTCCCAGCGTCGTCTGCGGGCTAGGCGCCGACGTCGGTTCTGGGTGCATGCTACCCTACGGAGGCGGCGTCACTGTCGTACAGCTCTGGGTGAGCGGTGACGGCGACGATAAGCTGCTCCTCCATTGTTTCTGACGGTTTGATTAGATTTTGCGAGGGAACACCAGGACGTCCATACGTCAGCACGTCGATGACGATCTCAACGCTGATAGGCTGTCGCGGCGCGTCTTCACGCGACGACGCCGCAAAAGTTCAATTATTTCAACTCGAGCGTTGGACGCGACGCGAATTTCGCGTCCAACACGACGCGAATTTCGCGTCCAACGCGCCGCGCAATCGCGTCCATCGTGTCGCCCGGCAAAATGAGGCGTCAAATCGCGTCTTTGCATTGACTTTGTATGTAATCTTGAGGCACGATCATTTTTCATCGCGTTTGGTGGGTACGCACTGTTAGCGTTACCATTGTTACCACTTATATTACACATCTTCTGTTTTTGTTGTTGTTGTTATCTAAAGTAAACAAAACAGCGCCATTTTGTCTTTATTTGTCGCCTGGCAACGTGACGCCATTGCCTGGTTCGAACGTTCCATTAGTCTTTAATCGGTCATCATTACGTCAGCTTACGTCATAAAAGTCAGTGGCGGTTTCGTCATTTCAAAGGAAATTCTAGTCTAAGAATAGAAGAACCTGAGTCTTGTTGTCAGGGCTGTTCAGACAGGAAGCAGAAGGTTTAGACAGAGCCAGAGCTGTTTAGTTACATTAGCTTTCAGGTGGAAATCCTTCCACACCTTAAAATCAAACACTAGTCTCTTACTGACAGTGATTAGAAATCTCGAGACAAAATGATTGCCAATAATACTGTCCCCCTTGAAGAGTACGAGAGACTCCGCGAGTACAATAACATTCTCATGGAAGAGAACAAGACTCTCGTGGAACAAAATGAGACCCTCAACAAACAAACCACTGAACAAAACAACGCCATACAGGAACAAACAATCACCATCATGGAGACTGAAAGGATCTCAATGGAAAAATCCAGGAAATACAGGACCCTTGCAGAAGAAACAAACACCCTCTTAAAACTGAAAAAGACCCTCATGGAACAAAATAAGTCCCTGAGGAAACAAACCGTAGACCAAGACCAAACCATCAAGGATCAAGCCATTGCCCTTATTGAACAAAAAAGGACTTTCATAGAGCACACCAGGGTACAAAAAAACACCTCTGCAGAATAGATCAATGCCCTCATGGCACAAAAACAGACCTTAATGGACCAAAATAAGACCTTTATAGAAAAAAATAAGACCCTCATGGAACTCTGTGGGAAGTACCATTTGGAGAAGGAAAGGATGTCCCAGGACCTGATTAATAAGGTCAGGGCCTGGGAGAGCGAGAGGGCTATGTTGTTGCAGGAGATGGAGAGTTTAATTAATCAGCATTTGAGCGTTGCTGAAGTTGAACCCACAGGTGAACCGGACCAAACAATGAGCGATGATACTGATGCATCGGTTGTGGATATGGAAGAGCCACAGCGGTCTAAACTGAAGTTACAGAAGAAGGCTAAAATTTGGAAAAAGAAGAGAGAGGGGAGGACTATGGAACCTCTTGAGCCTGTTGAGGTTGACAATAGTGTCCTCGTATCTGAAATTTGTGAGGAAAAGAAGAATGCCTTGCTGCAGGGCTTGGCAAACTTAAGACTATCAGTTTTTACCAACTCTGGGTTAAGGCTCCCCTCTCCATCTCCATTTCAGGCAGTTGTTGAAGAGGCAGACGAAATGCCTTCAACAAGTTATTCATGTGCTCCATCACAAATTCAGGCAGTTGTTGAAGAGGTAGATGAGATTCCTTCAACAAGCTGTTCATGCACAGGGAACACAGTGAGGACAGCTCCCGTGACAGAGGAGCAAAATAACACTGCTGAGTCACAGGAGTCAGTCCTCAAATATGGTTCAGAGTCAGAACAATGTAGACCTGAACAGTGACAGGAGTGAGTCAGAGGAGTTTCTTGGTTTCTGTGAAGCTAGTGGTGAGACAGAGCATGATGGCACTTCCACCGCGAGCACTGTGCTAGATGACTGGCTGAGGGCAAATGCTGCTCAACAGGCCCCTCAAACCAGTAGTGATGGGGCAGAAGGCGGGACGCAGAGAAAGAAGCGTTCGAGGTGGAGTCGATTTAAGAGATTTTTCACCCAAAAATAAGTTTGTTCATGTGGGTGTTCTCCAGGTGACCTGGTTTCCCCCCATAGTGCTGAGATGATGTGTTTTAACTTGTTTTAATCAGTCAATCCTCATTTATTCATCTTAAGGAATTATACAACTTGTACAACTTCAGCCAGCATCTAACTAGCTGTGAGCTAGCAAGGTTGATGTTATCAAATGTAAATAATTGGTTGGGTTTTCTCCGGGTGCTCCGGTTTCCTCTAACAAATTTTATTGTACACGTGACAATAAAGAAGAAAGAAGAAAAAAAAATCAGTAAACATCAAGGAAGATCGTGCTAGTCAGTGAATAAGGACTAGTTTGATGCGGACAGGATCACTTTTCACTGGAGTTTTACCTTGTATCACTCCATGTGATGAATAAATGACTGATTGATTGATCACATGTAAAATGGACTTAAGGTCTTCATGTCCATGAGGGTTTTCCTTGAGGTGATCTGGTTTTCTAAGACTTCTAAGACTTTATACATGGGGGAACCACTGCGGGACATCAAAAAGGTCTCACGCTTAAGTCCAGTTAAGTTTGAATCCAGGTAAGTTTGGCAGCACGGTGGCTCAGTGGGTAGCACTGCCGCCTCACAGCAAGAAGGTCCCGGCCGTCCCGGTCCTTTCTGTGTGGAGTTTGCATGTTCTCCCCGTGTCTGTGTGGGTTTTCTCCAGGTGCTCCGGTTTCCCCCACATTAATAAAAAACGTGCCTGTTAGGTTAATTTAGGGTTAAATTTCTCCAGGTTTATGTGTCTTTTCTCCAGGTGATCTGGCGTGAGTGTCTGTTTGTCATTTGTTGTTTGTGTGTTTGTTGTGACATGATGTCGCACCTGGTTAAAAAAAATAAAAAAAAATATTAATATAAAATATAAATAATTTGTTGTTGCAAATATGTCATTGTTACTGTTGTAAACTTAAACCCAAATATTTTTGTAGTTAATGTCAAAGAAAAAACACTAGTGGCCTCTGTTATTACTGCAGGCTGGAGCTAAAAACATCATTTATCAACACATAAACTCACCGTCTACGATCCAGAATATCATCCAAAGATTCAGAGAATCTGCGGAAATCTCTGCACGTAAACTGTGACCTTTGACCCCTCAGCCTGCACTTATTACTGTGTGCAGGACATTAGTCCACAGGCTCAGGGACATGTAAAAACAATCTTCAGTCAACGCAGTTCATCAGGTTCAGACTCCAACATGCAAAGTGTAAGCCAGATATCAACGACAACCAGAAACACTGGTTGTGTTTCTGGATAAAAAGATATTTCCTATCTACTGACTGATTCCTGTATGTATTCGTACATGTATTTATTTACTCCCGTATTTATTTATGCATTTATTTTGAAAATAATGGGATACGAGAATGAATCAATCAATCAATTTAAACAGAAATAATTAAAATAAATATAATAAATTAATAAATGTACAAATAAATAATAAATATTGAAATAATAAAATGTAAATAAATACATAAATAAATGTATAGATAAATAATGTAATACATGAATTTTGAAATAAATGGATGAATGAATATCATGATAAATAAATTAATAAATGTAAGAACAAAAACAGGATTTAATATTGATATAAATAAAAATACATAAATATATAAATAAATATATAGACAAACGGTGAAATAAATAAATCTTGAAATAAGTGCATAAACTAATACCACAATTTAAATAAATAAATATGGAAATAAATTAATAAATGCAGATGCAACCAGATCCTGAAACCACTGAGATAAATATTTGAAAAACATAAATAAATTTAAAAAAAAAGAAAGAAAAATCACTTCCTCCTCCTGTTCAGTCACGTGACATCATGTCACATAAAATGTCAAAATAAATAACACGCCGCGTAAAAATGCAGAACTCAACTAATAAACTTCATGTTTTTAAGTTTAACAGAAAGAAAAGTTTGTTAATGCATTTTTTTCTACATTCATTTCCCATCTTTTTTTCCACATATTTATTTACATATTCTTGTATTTGCTCTTACATTTATTTATTCACATTTATTTAGGTATTTGTTCACTTATTTCTGTATTAACGTCTATTTCTCTATTCCAGTATTCAATTGCGCATTTATTTCTTTTTTAATTTCAGTATTTATTTATTTATTCCTGTATCTATTGATGCATTTATTTCCCTATTTACATGACTTATTTCAGTATTTATTCATTCTAATATTTGTCTATTTATTAATTCCTGTATTTATTCATGCATTTATTTATTTCAGTATTTTGTTTTTTTTCACATATTTATTTATTTACATATTCCCGTATTTGCTCTTGCAGAACTTTTTTAAACCGCGGTGTGCTTACAGTGAGCAGCACACACTGTAAAGGCCTGTTTAACTGTGAAAAGGGGAAGTTATGTTAAGAAAGGAAACTGTCAGATGATCTTATGAGCAGCAGCTCTGCAGCCCGCACTGGCAGCAGACGCTGTGAAACCACACGCTCAGTCACAGGACCACAGCGGCACTAAAAACACACACCAGTACTGCAAGTGAAACTCTGAAGACGCACAGTAGACACACAGGAAGCATGGACTAAAAACAGCAGGCTCGCTTTAGAAATATCAAACTCGAGTGAGAAAAGTCAGGTAAGTTGTTAATTTATCTTATTTTAAAGAGAGTTATTTTATTTTATTCTACTGATGAGGGTTTCTTCCCAGCTAAGTGCTGCAGTAAATTACCTTTAATTTAAAATGCCCCTCGTTTCTAGTGAGGTCATGAGGTGTATTATGCTTTGTTTGTATGGGTCTTATCTTGAGGTCAGAGGTCTGGGGATGATTACGTCTCGGAGTCAGATGAGTAGAATATTGATACTAGGCTTAAATGACATGGACTGTGGCCCCTTGGGGTTATTTTTGTGATTGAACACAATAGGTGAAGAATGTTTACTGATGAATGTGTAGATGCTTGTACCTATATAAGAGACCTGCATGAGTTGTAAGACAGAGATTCGCATTGGTCCTGAATCCTCTCCCAGGCAGACCATGGCGCCTGGTGGATGCTGAACTTTGTTGTAATAAATTAATTCTTATGCAACCAAGTCGGTGTCAGCGGCGGTTCCTTCGTCGTCTACAGATTATTGCTACTTAAGAAACAACGACAGTCATCTTGAGGCACATCTGTGTCCATGTCCGCTAAAACGCTTCCTATGTGGTTTTTTGCCGTCTTGGCTTGAGCACAGATGATCAATACAGCATCCTTTTAAGCACTCAGGATTCCAGTAATGTGCGCTGATATTCTCCAGGGCGTGTCACGTTATCTCCCTCTGGCCTCTTCCTGCCATCTCTCACCCAAATGAGCGTCTTAGTATGAAGCACAGAAGGACTCGCGCTCGCATCTCTGCAGGACACTCCACTGTGGTTTTGTCTTTTTTAATTGAAGGTCAGATTTTTAACCAAAAGGACGATCTGGAGGAGCGGAGATTTACTCGCGGTGAGTTAAATGATGCTTTTTATTTACCAGAATTAAATTGTCCTGCACGTATAACACGCTGTTATTTGCTATCATACATTTTGTGCATTACAAAGCCCTGCCTATATTTAAAAATGATGCAGTGCTCTGGTTGGTTTTGTGGTTATTTTTTATGAGATTTAACCCTTTGAAACCTGAAAAGAATATCAGTTTTCTTTTGCTGCACTCAGAGGCCTCTCATGCACATTTCAGCCTTTAAAACATGACCAAATTGGGGTTTTTTTGCCAAAAAAACATGAGTAAAAAGGCGATGAGTAACATGGCAAGATATGTGCCACAAATAACAAGTAAGGAAAAAGTCACAAGAAAATGACCTGAAAATTAGTTTTAATTATTTATTTATGTTTTTTAAAAAGGAGAAAATGTCCAGAAATTTTTAATTATAATATTAACAACAATAACAATAACAATTTTATCAATGTATTTATATTTTTACTTATTTTTAAATTTTTAAAAAATGTTTTTTACTTCTTTAACATGTCGTCTTCCCGTGTTTTTGAAAGAAATAAAGCCAATTTGCTCACGTTTGAAAGGGTTAATGAGGGAACCAATTTCCCCGCTGATACCGAGAGTGTGTTTTAATTCTTATAATTAATTATACGTCTGTATACCGTGCCCAGAAAGTTGCTTCTGCACAACTAATGAACAAAAAATGAGGTTTTAATATGCTTGTTCCATCTCATGGATGGATCTTTGCGTGGGTGGAAAATCGTCTCAATAAAAAATTTAGGATACAAGTCTTCTTCAAAATAATCTAAACATATAAAGCCTCTGAGAGCTTCTTGATTTTTGGGAGATGTTTTTGGAATTTGCAAAAAACGGTGACAGTGCAGATGCTCTGTAAATGTAACACCCAGAGAAAGGATGTCAGCTGCTTTTATTGTGAGGAAGGTGTGTTGTGTTAGTCCTATATGGGTGCCTGTGTTTTTTAATATATTTTTTACAGCATTTTTTTTTTTTTAATGTCTAAATGCTGACCGTTAAGTTTACCTTTGGTCCTTTAGTTATTTTACTTTTTTTAATTTTTATATTGATTTTATTTATTTTTTTGATATTTTATATTATTTATGTTTATAAGATTTGTGCATAATTAATCAATTTTAAACGGCACCATGTGCTTCAAATGAATGGTCATTTTCTAAGTCAATGATCATGTTACGATGTGACGCTTAAAAACAAACAATCATTTTAAGGCGAGGCGCCTGAGATCTGTTCTCACAGGCACTGGTCAGCGTTAAAAAGCACATATTTAATTAGATAATGCACCATTTGCATAGTTAAACATAACATTATGTTTAAAAAATATTTTAATATAAAAAATATTGTCATATTGTAAATAATCAGCGGAGGAAGTTTCATGGTTACATTTATTAGTTAAAATATTTGCTCTGTTGACCTTGAATGTCTTATTTTTTATTTCTTGGTCTAGAAATGTGCAAAATGACTTTTTTTTCTTCTAATAATGAAAAATCTCAGCTTTAATTGCACTTACATACATCAGACTTTTCAGTTTTATTCCCACGTATAATCTGAAGGTTTTTAGAGCAGGTTTTTAATAAATCATTTATAGTCTGACTTAGAATATTTAATTCCTAAAACATGGCAGGATTTTTGTTAAACAGATTTTTGTGCTGAGAGTGCATGCAAATCAGTGACTATGTAATTAGTTAATGCCCCGTTTGCATAGTTAGAAATGAAATTTAAGAAAACCTGTTTGTTGTGGAAGTTTGATGGTGTCTATTAGTAATGAAATCAGTTTTTCTCATACTGAGCCAAAAAAATGTCCACTTCAAAAGCACTTACATACAGCTACCTTTCAAATTTCATCTTTCTTCAGACCATTTTCACAGAGGAGCTTTTTCATACATCATTCATGTTTTTTTATGGCTGTTGACAGTATCTCCTGATTTACAGAGTGATTAAAGAAATATCCCAAACTGAATCCTGTTAAATAAAAAATGCCATTTAAAAACGACATTTTATTTTTGCACAAATCCTACAGTAGGCCATGGAATATTTTTAGAGGAGACTTGTTTTTTATATTTTCTTGGTAAAACCATATTTCACCCGTGCAAAGAGCCCTTCACAAGATGGTTAAACACACCTGAGAGCAGCTGAACGTGATCGCCACAGAAAAGCAGCAGCTGTCTTTAGGTGTTAAAAAACTGTTTCTTTTCTGTAAAAAATAAAAGCCTAATGCATCATTATCGTGGTTCAGGATTCGACAGGAAACCGACCATTCTAAAAATAAGACACACTTCTCTGTTTTTCCATCCTTTGTTGCTGTGCTGCATATTCCTCTTGTGATGATCTTGGAGTGTTACAGAGTTTCTCGTGAGTCACTAATTCCCCATTTTCTGACTAAAAAGGGGAACAAGAACCCACTAAAGATTGGGTTCCCGTTACCCTTCACGTGTCCTCCTTTAGACCAAAATATAATTTTATTGTGATCAACTTCGCAGGAATAATGTTCATTTTTGCCCGGTTTCTGTACGCTGTATATAGTGTGATTTTTCTGCAGAGGAGTTGGCCACATTGAGTGTTGTGTGTCCTGCTGTCACGGAAATCTGGCTGTAAATACTCTCCTTTGTTAGTCTCTGCAGCACGAAGCATCACATGTCTGATCTGTGCCCTTAAAGGCCGGCGAGGCTCCCTGCAGCAAACGCGTTTCAGACGCAGCGGATACAAACACACAGTGACTCACGACAAACACAAAGATGTTTACATCAGTCGCTCTCCGGCGTTTTGGTGTCTGACCCGTTGACACAGTTGTGCATGATTTTTGGTTGTTTGCGGCTTTAAAATTCAGCTGACCGTCTGCACACTCACTCCCAAACCCGGTATCACATGAGCTAACATCACCACAGTCCTTCAAAACCTCTGCTGCCACAACCCTCCTCACCCTCCTCACCCTCCTCACCCCTCTCACCCTCCTCACCCAGTCCCCTCGCCTCGCTGCAGGGAGCAGGGCTCCCCATAACACCTCAAACATTGTCACTCACTTCAAAAACCCGCTTTTTAAAAATCTGCTCACCCTGAAATCTACAAAGCATGTTTCCTCTCACCTGTCGAGCTATTTGCCAGTCTAGATAACATTAGTGAGTAAAAAAAAAAAAGTCAAAAAGTTGAGAAAATAAAGTAAAAACGTCAAGAAAATAAAGTAAATTTGATGAGAATTAAGTCGAACTTCCAGTCTTAGTGAAAGGCATTATGTTTTTTTGATCATTTTTTGGGCACTGTGAGATTAAAGTCATAATGTAAAGAGCAAAGTTGATAACGTCAAAAATGAAGTCTGAAACTTTCAGTAGACTGAAGAGCTTTCAGTATTGGTGCTAAGCGTACGAAAAATTCAATCAAAGGAGGTAAAGTCCAAATACCAAAAAACAAAGGTGAAACGTTGAATAAAGTCCAAATGTCAAGAATGCTGAGAAAACAAAGTTGAAATGTCAAGAAAATAAAGGAGAATAAAGTCGAACTTTTAGTGTTAGTGCAAGGCATAAGACAAAAAATTAATAAGGGAAGGAATTTTCTGTTTTGCATTTCGAGATTGAAGAAGTTAAAACATGGAGAAAAAAGTCGAAATGTTGAAATTAGGGCAGCACGATAATTATTGGGACCGATAATGGTGGTGTCTCCGCTAGTGTGTCCGCTCTGCTTTTACTCTCTGCCCCTGTCTCAAAATGTCCACACCGCTCTCATTCTCCGCCGGCGTCTCTGAATGTCCGCTCTGCTCTCTTGTCCAACAGGTGATTCCAATCTCAGTCTCTTCTACGGCACCAAAATGTCTCGATCCGGTCCCGATACTGTCGTTTATTACCACGCTCCCTACGGTAACCGTGGAAGCGGCCGCTGTGTTAAAGTCCCGCCGTTTCTTTTACAAAAATGCAGTTTTCCAGCTTTTTGTCTGAAATGTCGTTTTTTTTAAGAAAATGCACAAATTAAATTCATCTGTACTCGCCACATCTCAGCCTTTCATACCTGCAGGTAATGAAAAACAAACAAAAAAATTAATTATTAGTTATCGGTATCTTATCGGCCACGAGAACCTGGAAATTATCGGTTTATCGTATCGGCTGAAATAATCATTATGGTGCATCCCTGGTTGAAATGTAGAGAACCGTCCCCACCCTCTGCCTTTATCCACAGCACTTTACTCTTATTGCTTTTACTGTTTCTATTATCATGTAAAGTGCCTATGAGTACTTTAAAAGTGCTATACAATTAAATTAAAGTTATTATACTGTCTTCTGACGCACGAAATGGAAAGTGCTGGTCCACAGAAAGTAAAGTTTGCGTCTTGTGCTCGTTGTGTGGATGATGTGCTGTCTCTACACGCAGACTGCTGAATCACGAGGTGACGATGGAGAAGTCGGAGATGTTCGGCTTCTCTCTGGAGACGGACGACAGGACGGAGGAGGAGAAGAGGCAGCAGAAAGAGGCGAAGAAGGGCGGCCTGGTTTCTGCTCTGGGTTTTGGCGAGGAGTCGCCCAAGGCTCCCATGGACACCGACTACCAGGAGGAGATGGAGACGACGCAACCTAAAATCAGATTCAACCTCAACTTTGACAAGTGAGCCTCGCCATGCGCAGTAAACGTGATCTCATTATACCACGATGCTTTATCGAGCCCCGCCGTGTTGATTAACCATTTCAATCCTGGAGCGACATCACTTTTCTTGTGCTGCTTTCAGACGCCTTTCACTCGTATTTAAACCTTTGACCCTGAGCAACTTGCAACATTTTCTGTATAACATGGAGAAAAAAGCAATAAATAACTTAGTAAGAAATGCCCCACAAATGGTACAGGTACAAAATTTTCAGAATTAGAGCTAGGCATAATTTTTTTTTTTTAAATCTGGGAAGGAAGATTTTTACTGTTTTGCATTTTGAGTTTCAAGTGAACGTCAAGGAAAAAGTTGAATTTTTTAAAAAGTTGAAATGAAGAGAAAAAGAAAAAAGTGAAGTAAGTAAGTAAAAAGTAAAAATGTCTTGAATAAAGCCAAAATGTTGAGAAAAAAGTCAAAATGTCAAGAATGAAGTAAAAGTATCAAGAATATAGGGTAGAAAGAATAAAGTTGAAAATGTTGAAGAGATTAAAGTCAAAATCCTGTGTTGGTGCTAAGCATAAGGAAAAAACCATAGGAGGTAGAAAAATGAGAAAATAACTAAAGTAGAATTTCTTTTTTTAAAAAAAAAAGCTCGGGGGAAACGGCTTATGAAAAAAAGAGAAAAGTTAGGGAAAAAACATATTTATTATAATTACATATTTAAAATGTTTTCCAGAATTATTCAAATTTTTAAGGGTTTTTTGTTAGGTTTTGTTTTGTTTTTACTCATTTTTTTGTAATTTCCTTGTACTTATTACTTATTTCTTGCTATTTTTGGGGTCTATTATTCCCCCTTTTGTTTCTCATTGTCTTTGCATGTTTTTAAAAGAAAATAAGCCAAATTGCTCCGGTTTATAGGGGTTAATGTGAAGGGTGAAGCTGCTCGACCTATTGACCAACACGTTCTGTAAAATTTGTTTTTTTTTTGGTCGTCAGAGGGATTCGAGGTGAGGCGAAGCAAAGCGGGAAGAGAGACAGCAAAACGTTCAACATCGACAGGTTGTTTGAGGCGGCGGCCAGCGGGGACGTCCGAAACCTGGACGGCCTGCATCTGTACCTGCACCAGAACATGAAGAAACTCTCTGACTCTCTGTGTGAGTGTGAAACCCATCATGCAACAGCTGCGTCAGACGCGTAGACCTGTGTGTTATCTCCCTGAACGTGTCGTTACACCCGCAGATAAGTCCTACGGTAAAACGGCCCTGATGAAGGCTCTGCTGCACCTCAAGGACGGCAAAAACGAGACGGTGGAGCTGCTAATCGACATTTCAGAGAAGACGGGCGACATTAAAGAGTTTGTGAACGCAGCATACACCAGCACCTACTACAAAGGTAAACTGGCTACGGAAGAATATTAGTGCCAGAAATAAGAAAAGAAAATGAGGGGAGGTAGTTTTTTCTTATTTTGGATTATAAGCAGACAGCATAAAGAGTTCCAGAGGAATATGGAGCATAAAATTCAGAAAATAAAGTCAAAATGTTGAAAGTAATGTCAAAATGTCAAGAATTAAGCTGAAATGTTGGGAAAAAATTGAAATGCCAAAAAAGTCGAACTTTCAATATTCGTGCAAGGCATACGAAAAAAATAAATCAGAGGAGTAAGCACAGCAAGAATAAATCCAAATGCGGAGAAAATAAAGTTCAAGTGTCGGAATAAAGTATAAAAGTGTAAAAAATATAGCTAAAATGTTGAGAATAAAGTTGGAGCATAAAAAAATCAAAGTAAAGGAGGAAGATTAGAAAATAACTGATAAATGTCAAGAATACGGTCAAAATGTCAGAGTAAAGTCTAAATGTCGAGAAAATAAAGTCAAAATGTTGTGAAAAAAGTCAAAATGTCTAGAATGAAGCCCAAATGTCGGGAATAAAGTTAACTTAGTGCCATACATGAGAAAAAATTTAATCAGATGTGGAAGATTTTTTATTGATTTTTCTGCATCTGGATATTTAAGTCAAAATGTCAAAAATAGTGTTAAAAATGTTGAGAACAGAGTCAAACTTTCAGTTATGGTGCTATGCATGAGAAAAGAATAAATCAAAAGAGTCAAAAAAAAACAGAAAATAAAGTCTGCATTGTGAGATAAAAATCATAACATCGAGAAAAAAGTAACTTCTGAAAATAAAATTGAAATGTAGGAAAAAAAGTCAACATATCCAGAATAAAGTCTTAGTGTCACGATTATAGAGCAGAAATGTCGTGAATAAGGTCAAAATGTTGAGAAAATACAATCGAAATGTCGACAAAAAAGTCAAAATATTGAGAAAATAAAGTCGAAATGTTGAGAAATACTCAACATACTTTCAGTATTTCAGTATTAGCATAGAAACACAATTTGACTTCATTCTTGACATTTCAACGTTATTTTTGACATGCAAAATAAAAACAATCTTTTTTATTTTTTAAGGTCATGTCTGGCACTAATAATCCTCTGTAGCATGAAGCAGAATTGCTGTGAGAATAACCTTTAGCGGCGCTCTCAGATTTCTTTTTGTGCTGTGGCTGACAGGTCAGACCGCTCTGCATATAGCCATTGAGAGGAGGAGTATTTCCTATGTGAAGCTGCTGGTCAGTAAAGGAGCAGACGTCCACGCTAAAGCCTGCGGGACGTTCTTCCAGCAACACGACGGCCCGAACTTCTACTTTGGTGAGTCTGTGCTGCTGCAGGCAGGAGCGCCCTCCTCTGGACACAAACTTCATCTACCTCGTTTTTTAGTAAGCTGCTAAAGCTTTTTATTGCATGTTATTTTTAGTATGTTGCTAAAGCTTTTTATTGTGACACTGAGTTACTTAAAGCAATAAACTTTCATAATTTCTAAGTTAGGGATTTTCTAAAATTGTATTTACTTTCCAGAATGTTAATTTAAGAGAAAAAGGAAGACGGCACAGCACACTAAATGAGCACAGTGATGGTTATAGGGTCGTAACAGAGGTGATATTTTTAAGACAACACCGCCACCATCTGTCGAGATGTAATACTGCGTCTGTGCACAGGATCCTCACACAGGTCCTGTTTCAAGATGCACAGTTTGAGTTATTTTGAGAAATTTGCCAACTGAAACCCTGAATACTCTGGAAGTCTGGGACTGAACTGAGTTTGCACAGACCAACTTTAAACTCTGCAAAATTATCCAAATAACTCAGTAGACCTGCTTCTCAGAAAAGACCCTATGAAACAGGGGCGCTCAAACTTTTTGACTTCAAGGCCGACATATTCATACTTAAAAAGGGCTGGCAGCAGCGATTATGCTTTTTTGTTCTGCATCACTTATTGTCACCACGTGAGGCCTTCAGTGCACTTTGCAATAGACATTTTCTGTATCTGTATTAAATTTTCTTTCCTAGTGAAGAAGTCTCATGTTTTTTATCAGCAAGATTTTGGTGTCTTTTGTCAAGATGCCCTTCAGTCTGGAAGTCTTTAGCGCCTCATTTAACAGCTGTAAGCAACACATTGAGCTCTGCGTCGACACTGCCGGTGACAATAAAATATCTAATGTAATTCCGATTGTTTAAAGAGTTAAACATTACGTGCAGCTCTGGAGCCCCAACGATCTTTGTAGAGTCCCCGAGTTACACAGCGGACTATGATCAGCTTCAAAGTTTGTCACAAAATCCTGCTTGTACCTAAACTTCAAACAAAGAAAACCTCCGCTTCAGTGGTTTGAAACAATCCTGTAGTGTGAAACTCACAAACATCACTCTGCACACTGTAGAGCAGTGATACTCAACCTACAGCCCGCAGGCCCTTTTTGGCCCCCAGCAGGATGCCAGGTGGGCCCCAAACATTTTTTTTAATTCACAATAAAAATCAAGTGATTCACACCGGGAAGTGTTTATGTACCTTTAGTATACATAAGGTGCCAGAGTGCATAAAAAAGCATCAAAATAGAGATTTTTTATCTAAAAACAAAAAGGGGCCAGTGGAGGATCCCCACACCCCCTGATAAGTCCCTAATGTCCTAAAATCCTAGAAACTTGCTAAAACCCTGGAAGCATTCTAAAATCCAAGAAATGTCCAAAATCCTTGACGTCTTAAAATCCTAATATGTCAAAAAATCCAATAAACATCTTAAAATCCTAGATCTTAGAATCCTAGATTCTAAAATCCTAGAAACGTCTTACAAACCTACAAATGTCTCAAAATCTGAAAAACATCAAAAAATCTTAAAAATTTCCTTAAAACCTAGAAACGTCTTAAAATCTGAGAAACATCCCAAAATCCTAGAAACTTCCTAAAATCCTACAAATGTCTTAAAATTGACTAAACTTCCAAAAATCCAAAAAACGTCCTTTGTATTGCTATGATCAAACATCCAAGTGAAAACAGAAAAGGCGAAACACATTTTGGATTTACCGGCATCGGTCTAAAAGCTCCGCTGTGAAAGTTCATGTCTGTACTTTAAATCGGTTATAAAGTTAAAAAAGGTAACAGCGTCTCTCTGTGGTCCTCAGGCGAGCTGCCTCTCTCTCTGGCGGCGTGCACCAACCAGCCCGACGTGGTCGACTTCCTCATGGAGAGCGAATACCAGCGAGCCGACGCCAGGCTGAGCGACTCTCAGGGCAACACGGTGCTGCACGCTCTGGTGTTGGTGGCCGACAACTCGCCGCACAACACCGAGTTCATCACCAACATGTACGACCGCATCCTCATGACCACCGCCCGCCTGCACCCCAAGCTGAAGCTGGAGGACATCGAGAACAACAAGGGACTGACGCCTCTAAAAATGGCTGCCAAGACCGGAAAGATCGGGGTAAACAGACGTATAGATATGACCTGGGGCCCGGGGCCTGGGGCCAAAAAGGCACTGAGGGCCTCTGGGGAGTTAGTCTGAAAGCCTGTTATCCTGAAAGCAAACGCTAATTTGTAACAGCTCTGATCTGACGCTGCTGTCAACAAAGAGGACATCAGCTGTCTGTAACAAATTACTGACGTGACGTAACTGTGGTTTAGGTTCAGGTCTAGGTCATGATTCGGCAAAAATGATAATAATTATAGAAAAAATTCACATACCTGATTCTCTCTCTGGGACGTGTGTTTTTCCGGAGCAATGTGTCTTCGTATGGGGCCCTAAAAAATACACAAGTATCCATGAATGAATTTTAAAAATAAATAAATCCAGAAACAAATAAATGAAAGAATACATAAATGCTGAAATAATTACAGAAATAAAAAAATAAATACAGAAGTTAGAAATAAATAAATGCAGTTGTACAAAACAAAAGAGATAACTATCAGATATATATATGTATTTATTTATTTAGATTTTATTTAAATGTTTATTCAATCACATAATCTTTTATTTGTTCTTTTTTTAATTATTTCAATATGTATTTTAATATTTAATAACTTAATTTACTTTTTTCAGCATTAATTTAGTCTAATTTATTTCTGTTCTTATATGCTTATTTCTGTATTTATCATATATTTCTTTATTTCTGTATTTATTTATAAATCACTTATTTGTATATTTATTTGTACAATTCTTTATTCATTTATTTTTTTATTTTTTCCTGTATTTATTCTTGTATTTACTTATACATTTACTTATACATTCTATGTATTTATACATTTTTTCATTTATTTATTTTTAAAATTTACTCCAGTATTTATTTAATCATTTTTAAATTTATTTATTGATACTTTTTTTTTAAAATCTCCCATACCTTTTGAGCAGTGCGTGTTTTTGAGATAACAGGCTTTGGTCAAAAGGGATATTTTTTTGGGGACCATGGCACGGGGCCTCCGGCTCCTCTGACAGTCCAGATGTTTTTCTCATGTTTTGGCGAGCCCTGTGAGCTTCTGGATCGGGGTCTTCAGTCTTGTTGGTTGGGTAGACAAGTCCACATTTTCAGTCTCAACGTTGTATTACTCAGATGAACGTGTGATTCTCAGATATCATTTTGCTCTGACTGTCCTTTCATTTGTCTGCAGCTTTTCTCACACATCCTGCAACGTGAATTCCACGAAAGTCACACCAAACATTTGTCTCGCAAATTCACCGAGTGGGTTTACGGGCCCGTCCACAGCTCGCTGTACGACCTGGCCTCCGTGGACTCGTACGAGGACAACTCCGTGATGGAGATCCTGGTGTACGGCAGTGACATCCCTGTGAGTCCCAGCGTCACGAGCCCGGTCAGTGCGAGCGGCTGCCGTCGTTATAAACGCTCATATACGTGTCTCCTCTCAGAATCGCCACGAGATGCTGCAGACGGAGCCTCTGAGCCAGCTGCTGGAGGAGAAGTGGAAGATGTTTGCAGGTCGGATGTTTTTTCTCAACTTCGTGGTCTACCTCATGTACCTGGCCGTCTTCACTCTCGTAGCCTACAATAAGAAATTTGGAGAGGTGAGCTGGCTGAAACACAGTGATCGATCTGAGTCATCGTCCCAGACGAGCCGACGTTCACGTTGTCTCTTCTTTTCTTCACAGCCGCCGTTTCCCGGCAAACACACCTTGGCGGGTTACCTGTTTGTTTCAGGCCAGCTGGTGACCTTTCTGGCAAACTGCTATTTCTTTCTCATAGGGGTAAGTAAGTCCTCGCGTGTTTTTGAGTTTTACATCAACAATAATGTTCCAATAATGTGTTTTTATCAAAAACCTGTAGATCGCAGACATGAAGAGGAAACAGCCGAAGCTGCAGACGTTGCTGATTGACGGATATTACGAGATTCTTTTGTAAGTAAGAACGCTTTTCTCCCACACGTGTTCAAAATCAAAGGTAAAGGGAATTGTTTTTGTACTTTTAGTACACATAAGGTGTCAGAGTGCATAAAAGACAACCAAAATAGAGCTTGTAGATAAAAAAAAATGCCAGTGGAGGATCACCCACACCCCCTGACAGAGACCCCAATGTCCTAAAATCCCTAAAACGTCCTAAAATCACAGACCCCTATAAACGTTAGAAAATCTGAGAAAGTAGACGTGGATAACTATGTTTTTTTTTGTTTTTTTTTTTACAAAAGATCAGGAAAAATATACAGTGAACTATATTCGTGATTATATATATTTTAAGTCATTTTTCAAAAATACTATACTAGATTTGTTTCCAAGTCATTCTCCCTTTGTATTTTTTTGTTTTACTTTTTTCCCCATTTTTGTTTTTCTTTATCTTTGACGTTTTTTTTTGCAAATTTTCAAGTAATTTTCTTGTACTCTGGTAATCTCTTTTTTTGGTGCTAATTACCTTCTTCCCATATTTTTGAATAAAATAAAATAAAAAATTTGCCCAGGACTGAAAGGGTTTCATTTAAATATATTTAAATATAAGCCTGTTGAGGTCAATGGTTTAAACAAATAATAGCCTATTGAAGTTATACGGCATATTCTATTTCTGCCAATCTATCATCCTAAATCCTACACACCAGACCTTTAAATAAGTTTCACCAATTTTGACTATTTTGTGTCGGCCCATTACATAAAATTCAAATAATAATTCATTTAAATGACAGATTTCAATACAAAAATGGAAAAACACCAACTTCCTCAGAGCACTGTACATTCAGTTTTCACTGAAACACTAAATATTTGACACTGTGCATGTAAACGTGTATATTTGCCGTCTTTCAGTGTTGCTCTCTGCTGTTGGTAGTTTCGTGCAGGGCGGACTCTTCCTGATCACGAGCGGGCTGTACCTGTTCGGGCGGCGGGAGTACCTGGGCTTCCTGGTGCTGTGTCTGGCTCTCAGCTGGGTGAACATGCTTTACTTCTCCAGAGGCGACAGACACATGGGCATCTACAGCATCATGATACAGAAGGTCGTCCACACGGCTCGCACTGCGCCACGGTCATCGTGACAGTGAGCGCTCCCCGCTGACGCTCCTCGTCTCTTTTCTGTCGTTACAGATGATCCTCAGTGATATCCTGCGCTTCCTGGTCGTCTACATCGTCTTCCTCTTTGGATTCTCTGCAGGTGGTTTTTCATTCATCGTCAAAATGTCATGAATGGAGGATAAACTGTACAGGATTCCCACACATTTTTAATAATAAAATTTAAAAACTTTTCCATTTTTTTTCTTGCCCCATTTGTTCGGCATTTTAAAAAATATAACACGTGATAAATGGTGTCATTTTGGTGGTTCCTAAAAAAACACACCTTCAAAATACATTTTCTTCATTGAATAAATACATTTGAAATTTTTTTTTGTAAAAAACATGCCAAAAAGAAAAAAAAAAATCTGCAAATATCGTGAAAAAAGAGAAAACTCCCCACACATTTTAAAAAAGTTTTCTGTTAAAAAAAAACGCCAAAAAATAAATAAAAAATAAATAAAAATAATCACAAAGGAAAAAAAGTAAAGAAATATCACTCAACATATTTTGACGTTTTCTATAAGAATCACCAAAACAATGACGAAAATTAAATTGCCAGAAGATTTTCAAAAAGTTAAAAAAAAAAAAAGAAAACATGTCCTCCAAAACAGCCTGTTTTCTTTAAAAAATGACAGTAATTACATATAAAATGTAATGTCTGTTTCCATTTTCCACAGCGGTGATCACCCTGATCATAAAGCCTCCAAAAAACACCACTGTTGTGAGCACGCCGCCACCACCGCCGAAGAATCGCCTCTTTACTCCTGTTGCGCCTGACGAGGAGTGCGTCAAACCAGGCTTCGAAAGCTTCGCCTACACCACGCTGCAGCTCTTCAAGTTCACCATCGGCATGGGCGACATGGAGTTCACGCAGGACCACGAGAACAAGGAGGTGTTCTACGTGCTCCTCATCGGCTACATCATCCTCACCTACATCCTGCTGCTCAACATGCTCATCGCCCTCATGAACCGCACCGTGGAGAAGACCACCATGGAGAGCACCAGCATCTGGAAGCTGCAGGTGAGGCTTCGTGGTCGAGGGGAGGGTCCGGTCACGGCCGCCGTGGTTTGTTTACGAGCTGCTGTGACTGTTTCCAGAGGGCCATCACCATCCTGGACATGGAGAAGAGGCTGTCCTGCTGTCTGAGGAGGAGGTTTCGCTGCGGGGTGGAGAAGAAACTCGGCACTGCGCTCGGAGACGACCGTCGCCGCTGTTTCAGGTTTGTTTCTTTGAGTTCAATCAGTGACCGACGCATTTCCAAAAGCTCCACCGAGAGCTGTGAGCGTCCTCGATGATGTGACACACATAGACGTCCATAATAAAAGCCCCATCACTGCCACGGACCCAAAACCTCTTAATGTGTGGTAATGTGATTACTTTTGGGTAATATGCACCATTAAAACACATATAAACTATGGGCAGGGACACTCAACTGGCTTTGTTTGAGGGCCACTTTTGCAAAATGACATGAGGCCAGGGGCCAGTCACAGCAGCCCCATATTTTTAAGATATTAGGACGTTTCTAAGATTTCTGGACATTTATAGAATTTTAGAACATTTCAGGATTTTAGGACATTTCAATGATTTAAGTACTGTTCTAGGGTTTAAGAAATTTTCTAGGATGTTTGTAGAATTGTAGGATGTTTCTAAGATTTTAGGTTCTTTCTAGGATTTTAGTATCTATCTAGGATTTTGGGGCATTTCAAGGATTTTCTGATATTTGTAGGATTTACTTAAATGTCATTTCCATTTTTGTTTGTTTTTTACTTTTTTTGTTTTGTTTGGGTTTTATGCTACTTCTGTAGTTTCACATGTATATCTAAAATTATTTTACGTCGTTTTTTAGGTTGTTTTCCTATGTACTTTAAATTATTATTATTATATATTTCAAGTTCTGTTACAGAATTATTCATGCACATCAAACACTTTCTCTACGTCCTTTCATTGTTTTTGTGGTTTTTTTTTTACTAATTTACTTATTTTTGGATAATTTGTCTTTAAGTTGCTCATCACCCTCTTCCCCTGTTTTGAGAACATTTGAACATTTCTTTTTAGTTTTTTAAGAGTTAAATCAGTTATGATAATCAGTGGTTGTGAGAACTTTTGTTTTAAACTTTAAATGAAACTGTTGTTGTAAAAACAGCCTGCTTAAGCGCCTTAAAATGCTTAGTGATATTTTTCAGGTAGATTTAAAATGAAATACAAAATTTGTCCTTGATTTTGTTACATCTTTTGGAGATGAAGATGTAATAACAATGGAGAGTGTGACACTAAAATAGAAAAAATAAAGAAAAAATCCAATATAGCCTAAATGTGAGACTTCTAGCTAACCGTTTAAGTAGCCGTTAGCCCCGTTAACTCATTAGCTAACGTTAGCTAAACAGACAAATTCGCTTACCTTTCTTTGTAGGTTTTAGGATAAAGTTGGATGTCAAGGTGTTCATTTCTCCGATTCCCGAACTGCAGACCTCTCAATACACTGCTGCCTTACTATAGATATCGACAACATAATCCCTGAATACACATTTTATCCATTTTCGGCCTAACGTTAGCCCGCTCCGTGTTAGCCCGCTCGTGTTAGCCCGCTCCGTGTTAGCCCGCTCCGTGTTAGCCCGCTCCGTGTTAGCCCGCTCCGTGTTAGCCCGCTCCGTGTTAGCCCGCTCCGTGTTAGCAGCCTGCTGCGTTAGCCTCCTCCGGTGTGCAGCGGCGCGGTGGGTTGCCAGGTTTGCTCTAAAATCACCCAACTGTGTCTAAAAAACAAAATGTAACTATTAAGTTAAATAAATGCAAATGTTTTCGAGACGGCTGTACAACTGCAACATAATGAGATTTTCAAAGTACAATGACCGTTTCAGAAAGTATCGCGGTTTCACGGTATGGCGGTATGCCTACTGTTATTATTATGCTGCATTCATGTACTCATCGGAAATATCGTATTTATTGTGCTTGAGAGTTATGGCCACATGAATGGCCCTCCAAAGTCATCATTTAATTGATAATAATAAATTTAATAACAATTGGGGAAATTTTGCTGATACCCAATAGCCGAATTGTGACATTTGCATGATGTTTCGGGGCAGCAGAAATGGCAAAAACCATGGAATTAGTGTCAAAAATTGACAGTAAAAATATTCAGACTATATATAAATTTCGTTTTTTTGCTCCTACAAGTTATCATTCACTTTTAGGTGTTGCACATTTTATTTTATCTATTAGCTGTAGCAAGAATGCAAACTTTTAAACTTTTATAAAGCATGCCAGGCGAGTATACTGACACTGATAATGTTATTTTATAACATGAGTTGTTGACTTGACGTCATAAACGAAGAAACATGGCAGGCAAAAGTCAGCGTTTGTCATTGGTAAGAAACCTTTGATTGATTCAAGTATTTATATATATATATATATATATATATATATATATATATATATATATGAGAGTAGTCGAAGGAAAAGGGTCCATTGAGCTGTATTTATAATTATATATGAATATTATTTACTAACATTATTCTATGGAATTGTTATTATTTTTAAGCCTTTTTTTTTCATTTCTAGCTTTGTAAAAAAATTTGTTTTAGTTTCTTGTTTGTTTTTTTTCTTTTTTAAAATGTTTGTGTGCAAATTTTCAGGTAACATTTAGTACTTTTTACTTTTTTTTTTTTTTCGTAATTTCTGGGTCATCTCTTCTGTTGTTGCTCATTTGTCCCTTGTTTTTGGTTTCAAAGGGTTAAATAAGTAATTTCATTGTATTCCCCATTTTTGCTGAGTAACAGTTTTGTGTGACGGGAATTAAAAGCCACCCGTCCCAAAGCCTGCTGAGTTCAATGATTTCAGTAAATAATAGCCCGGGCTATGAATTAAAGTTTTACGGTAATAACGACAACAACAAAGCACAAACAAATGTTTAAGGTTCAGCCGAAGCTGCAGCGGTGTGAGCAGCGTCGACTGTGTCCTCCACTAATTTGCTGCTTCTCTGACAGCTGATTGATGCATCACGCAGCAGACAGTAATTGGAGCATGTGTCCTCTTGTCCTCTCAGAGTGGAGGAAGTCAACTGGAACAAATGGAACATCAACCTGGCCAAAATCAATGAGGATCCCGGCTGCTGGGATCGAGCCCAGCAGCCGGGCTCGTACAACTCGCCGCAGAGAGGTGCACAAACATGAACGCAACAGTCTTTTTTTAAAGCTTTTCAGATATTTCTCTGTGACACATAACACTTCCTCCATCGTCCACAGAGAGGAGCTGGAGGGGCTTCTTCATGGAGGGCAGCCGGCGGCGGCGGCGGCAGACGCATCACTCCACAGAGATGAGTCCTCTGAGCCCCACGGCGGTCTGAAGGGACGCCAGAGAGCATCACTGCGGCTGACTGACCCGAGCATCGAGGCATTCAGACCTAAAGACAGAATTCAGTCTCACTTCCCCGAGAAATGTAACTGCACAGTGTGTGAACGGCCTCGCAGACTGACCGGTGCTCCCATAACGGCTCAGTTTTAAATTTAGTCTCTGAGGCAATATTTCACCGAGTTCATCTGACATGATGGTGTGAAAGAGTACAATTTATCAAAGCTGAAAGTAATTGCCAAGTCATGCATTTGAATTACATTAACCCTTTGAAACCTGGACTGACTTCACTTTTTCTTTGCTGCGTTCAGACACCTTTCACACGTTTTTCCAGGTACTATCACACCTCGGGCAACATGGTCTGATTTCTCTCTAAACTTGGCCGGAAATGTTCCCCAAATTTAAAAAGTAAATTTAGAAAAATATTTTTAAAAAGGCTAGGGAGAAATGTCAAGAAAATGTATGTTGCAGAATTATTATAAATATTTCCATTTATTAATGTTTTTATAAATTAATGTTTTTATGTCTCCTATTTTTCTTTTGTCTTTTTATCTTGTAAATCTTCATGTCTTAACTTTCTTTGTTACTAATTTCTTGCTTATTTCTTCTTAAGTCGCTCGTTGCCTTCTTACCATGTTTTTGAAAGAAAATAAATCAATTTAAAGGACAGTTCACCACAAAACGAAATCTTACATGTAGTGCAACAAACATGGAAAAAGGGCAATAAGCACTTTGGTAATTAATGTTTCACAAATTGCACAAAATTACTAGATTTGTAAAATAATATTTAAAAAGCTAGAGAAAAATGTCAAGGGAAAACTGACAGGGAAAAACTGTATTTATAATTATCGAAATTACATATTATCTGTGATAGTCTGGCGACCTGTCCAGGGTGTGCCCCGCCTCTCAGCCAGTGACAGCTGGGATAGGCTCCGCCCCCCCGCGAGGAGGACAAGCGGTTAAGGACAGTGACTGAATGAATGAAAAATTACATATTACAAAATAATTCAATTTTTTTAGCACTTTTCCGGTCATTTTTAAACCTATTTTTTAATTATTTTTTTTTACTAGTGTCAGGTAATTTTTTCGTATTTTTTCTAATTTCTTTTTCTTTTTTTTTTTTAAAGATATCTAGCCAACTTGCTCAGGTGTTATAGGGTTAAAAGTACCAAATGGCAAGCAAAAAACAAACCAAAAACATCTTCAAGAGAATCCACAGACCCTGTTGCGAACAGTTTCATGTAGGAACTATTTTCTTTCTACCGAACTACACCCTCCAGTGGTGACACTGCTGCAGAAGGAAGCGTGCATCTACTCATGGACGGTGAGGTGAGACAGTTGGGTGGGTTTCTGCAAAGAGACATTGCTGTTGTATATTTTTTGGGCACTTTGAGCAACAAAAGTCGAGTGTCATTTAGTCCCATTATCTTGGAGAGAAGGCAGACGTCTCTCCGGCCGATATCTCGACACTCTGCAGCTCACGACAAAACTATCTAGACGTGGAGGAGGAATCACATTTGAATTTGGGGTGAACTGTCTCTTTAAACGTCTAATCCAGAGTTTTCTGCACCTGCTGTTTGCGCCTCCACCTGAACAGGATGCACTTCCTCTCTGCACGGAGGCCAACCTGCCGGCACCTCTGACACAGCGCCCAATCCTTCACGGAGTAACACTGATTAGGAAGGTGCTGATCCCGGCCTCCCGCTGCGCGCCCTTTATACCAGTCCCATTTTCATCACAGCCAGACGAGTTAAATCTACTGCAGCCACAGAGTCCTGTGGATTTCACAGCTTGCTTCGTCAACTCCACTTCCTGTTTCCATTTGGCAGAGGCTGCCTCTGATAAATGGCATCGAAGCACAGCAACTGGCGCAACAATCGCCACCTTCAGCACGAGCTGTCTCACGTTACAAATTACACCTGGCCGAGGCCCTCAGAGCCGCTCGGCCGCTCGTTAGGCTGATGATGTAAGAATCTGTAAATAGTCGCCGACCTGAAGTGTCAGACAGGATGAGAGTAGTTAAACTGCTGTCAGCCTGTTTTAAAACTACAGTGGAGAGCTGAAAATGTCAGAAAAGCCCAAACCAAAACAAACAAACAAACAAAAAAAACATAAAAATAACAACGAAAAAATACATCAATGTGTCATTACATGCACCAGAAATATTTAAGAATAAATGTAGGCATTAATAAAGTGATTAAGTGTGACATTATTCGACATTTCTGTTTTAAGAAATAAAAAATGAAATTACAGAAATATAAAGGTTTGGTTAAAAAAAAAAATAGAGGGGATATCCAAAGGGAAAATAATACAGAAATAAATTCAAAAATTCAAAAATTCAGAAATTAATATGATGTCAAGGTAAGAAGGTCTTCCCTCTAATGACAACTTAATATGACTGAAATATTTCTCAAATTAAACAATTAAATAAGTGAGTAACTGAACTGTACCTTTGTTTTTTTTACCATAAAAAAAAATCACAATAAGATTTTCAAAACTGCCAAATGTTCAGAGGATTATGTAGGACTGAAACTGCTAAAATAAAAAATATACCCATAAATGAATCAATAAATAAATCAACATGTCATTAAATGCACCAAAAATAAACCTGAAAATAAATGCAAAAAAATTGCATGCAATTAGCATGAATTGATATTTCTTATTTACAAATGTAAAAACAAAATACAGAAAAATACAAGTTTCCATCCACATGCCATCAAAAGCACATAAGTAATATTAAAAATAAATGCAAAAATGTTGACAGGATTATGGAGAACTAAAACTGCAAAAAAAACCCAAAACAAAACAAAAAAAAACCAAATAAATATATCAACATGCCATTAAATAATTTAAAATAACATGTTAAAAATAATGCAAAAATTAATTAATTGATAAAATTAACATGAATTGAAATGTCAGTTTTAAAAATGTTAATGCAAAATACAGAAATATACACGTTTTGGGAAAGAAGTAGATGGGAATATAAACATTTACATACATTTATATGTCATCACAGTACCAGATTTCTTTTGTTGTTATTTTTACCATAAATCAATTATTTGTTGTTTTTTTTTTCAAAATACTATTTTCAAAACTCTGCCAAATGTTGACAAAAATGCCCCCATTTCATTTCCCAACTAATGCCATATTTTTCCACAAACAACACGCAATTTGAAACCCGTAAAAGTGCACGCGTCATCATCCAAACGACGGTTCAGACTCGTCTCAAAGCATAAATTAGAACTTTATTTTATTATTACAATATTACAAAAAGAGTAGCACAACTCTCACGCTCTCGCCTCTTATCTGTCGTACAGAATGACACAAAAGAAAGGCTCGTGGACCTTCTTCCATTTCACAGCAATAGTACAAGAAACAAAAGAAGAAAATGAAATTTAAATAACAAGCAAATCAAGTATTATAAATAGTCACAACTGCAAACTGAAGCTTTGAAACTCGGGGAGAAAAATGTTACAGCTCAGTAAATACACCTTGCTAAAATATAGTATAATTACAAAATATTACTGTGTTTTCTTGCTTTCCGTAATAAAGAATCTCTAAGGAATTGCTCTGTCTATTCAACGAAACTTCGATAAAATAAAAACCAGAAAAAAAACAAAAGAAAAATTGCTGTTTCTGTGTTTCCTCGTCGTCTTCTCTCTCATTATTATTTGGGGTTTTTATTAAAACCATGCTCGTTTTCAAGGGAAGTCCAAGGACCAAACACTTAAGGCTTTTTAAGGGCTGTTAGGGAGTTAGGTGAACAAAACATGGGTGTCATTGTGTTTATACACACACACACACACACACACACACACACACACACACACACACACACACACACACACTCCCTTTTAGTTTCTCTCACACACACACACACACACACACACACACACACACACACACACACACACACACACACACACCCTTAACTCTACCCACATCAGCAGGCAACATTCACACACAATCGTTAAACTTTAAAGTTACAGTAGTCTAGTAGGTAAGCCAGTGTACAATAAAATAAACAATGCATTTGCTGTTTCACTTTAAACTTAAAAGTCAGTTTGTTTACCTCCGAGTGATCTTGCAAGTGATCAATTTGGTCTTTTTTCCAAGCAGACTTCACATCAGAATCAGTAGCAACGACACAAAACTTAAAATTAAGTTTCCCGCGGTCGGGATCAAAACTCTGGCGAGCCTTCGTCGTTCACGATTATTTCTTCAGCTCCAGAGTTTCGTCCTCGTAACGAACCGTCCCCCCGTTCGATAACTGCAAAACAACATTCAAGTAATACATTTTTCATGATTACAAAAAAAAAGATCTGAAAAGGAAACAAAAAAATGGCACGTCTTCAGAACAGCGTGTCCTTGTTAATTAACACGACTTTGGCCATTTTAAGGTTCACGACGTTTTCTAAACATTTCACAATCTCGTTGCCAAACCTCCCTGGCACTGACACAAATGTTTTTCGATTAAAACACCTGAATTCATTGCAGCATTTTCAGCAGGTCACAGCGTCGCCTTTTCAACATTTCTGCTCCCTGCTGGATCCTGACGATGTACAAAAAACCTGATTACATGCTTCCCTAAAGGGCCAGTTTGGTGTTTTTTAACCTGGACACTATTGTGTCATGTTTTTGTCTTTAAGGGACAAATGTAAGCAAATTTTGTCTCTTTCTTTATCCTGCTCAAAGAAACAGCAAATTAAAATAAAATCACGAGTTTTTTGGGGGGCAGGGAGAAGAAAATCTTATTTTACCAGCCTCCTTTAAAAAAACAACAACAAAAAAAAACAAATAAAATGGATCGTCTGTCCGTCAATTACTTCAGTCAATACTAAAAAAAAACCCGCAAACAAATCAAAAGCCATAAACAAAAACTCACCAAAAAACAAACAAAAAACAACAAAACATTATCTGGCAATTTTTGAAATTGGTCCAGTGCGGCGTGAAAGCTGCAATGTAACCTCGAGGGGTATTTGTGCACAATCAGTTTAAATCCACTAAAAAATGTTTGGTTTTGCACGTTAAAATTCCTGCAAAATAATGTAAAAAAAACCTGCAACAACATAATTTTATGAGGAATCGACTGCATTCAGAATTACAGTAATAAAATATATAACACTTTAAAATTCCTTTTAAATAATGTGGAAAAATGTATTTGACTAATTACATTTTTACTTCTAATTAACTTAAAAACGAGTTTATAACATCATAACAGTACATAACACTTAAAAATTCCTTTTAAATAATGTGAAAATCTTAATTTTTATGAGGAATCAAATGTGTGTTCATAAATATGGTAATTAAATACTTAATTACCATATTTATGAAAACACATTTTTAGGTTTATAACCAATACAAGTTAATTTGTTCTAACTCAGTTTTTCACATTATCTAACATAAATTCTCAAGCGTTATGTACGTAATTATCATATTTATGAACACGTTAAGAATAAAGCTGTTCCAACACGTTTGTGTTAACATTATTTAAAAGGAATTTTAAGTGTTAACCGGAAACAGCCCCAAAATCACCACCAACGAAACCGCCAGAAATAAACATTCATTTTATCATTGTGAACAGAAACAAAATAAAACTGACAACAAAAACATATTGGTTCATCTCTCCACTTTTCCAACAATCACCAACTCTGGTTTGGTTTGAATTAACCCTTAATTCACCCAGTTTGATGTGAAAATATGCTGCTTCTATACACGCTAAAATTACTGGTTATTTAAATGGACTCTGGTGTTTTTGACTATAGTGACTTTGGGGCTGTTTCTGGTTAAAAAAATGATCTTACCTCTGTTTTATTAAGTTGTCACACACTTAGAATAACAATCTGAGCCTGTCAGTGACAAAAACAAACACTTTTTGCCCCAAAGTAGTGACATCGCAGCCTGTTTGGCCTCGCTAAATACTGGATCAATTACAAAAATTCCCATAAGTGACTTAGACACAAAAACAGAGAAAATAGTCCGGGTTGAAAAATATCAAACTGACCCTTTAACTGACAGAGAGGAATCAGTATTGAACAGTCGTATAATACAAATAAATAATTACATCCAAAAAGAATAAAACCGATGTGTACATGTGCATACTGCAAGTTTTTCTAGCTGTACTTTGTCGTCTCTTCTGCCCTTAAATGATTGTTTAATCTTGTAGCGTTTCCACCAAAATTAAAATCATTCAAAACTAGTCTGAGCCAAAAATTCCTGACATGACCCCCCGAAAAAAAATATTCTAAAAAATCAGTAGATGTTACAGTTTTTCAGTGAGGGCTCTATCTTTTTCTTACATGCATAAGAAAACGTTAGCAGAAGATCTGAAGTAGAAATAACAGGATCTGTTGTGATCCAGGCACACAGATAGTACAGGAGAGGAATGAGACACACACACACACACACACACACACACACACACACACACACACACACACACACACACACACACACACACACACACACACACACACACACACACACACACACACACACGAAAAAGTTCCCTAAAGTGCCGGTAAAAGCACTCATCAACAAAAACAAAAGTAGCAATTGATCACTTGCAAGATGTATTAAAAAAAAAAGAACAAAAAACCTACTGATCTTCATTAAATATATTAATTTACCCTCTTTAACTTTAGCGGTCATTTGTTTAAGTTATGAATTTATTCACGTGTTTCCTCTTAAGACTAAACAAAGGGGTTTGATAACTGTTGCACTGGAAAATCGGACAAATTGATTTATTTTAAAAAATCCAGGAGGCCGACTGCCTTGAAAAATGTAAGTAAATATAACTATTAATCTTAATTTAGGTTTATTTTTTATCTAATTGTCACATTTATTCAAAATTGTATTATATTTACTTAATTTTATTAAGTTGTTACAACTTAAAATGTTTAATCAAATCAGTCTTTCTAAGTTTCATTAACTTAAATATCTAAACTAAATATCTTCATTCTGCAGGTACAAACGAGTCAATCATATTTGTATCTTCTTAAACATTTTAACCAAACAGAACTTGCAGATTTCTAAACTTCATCACTGGAAAAGTCTTTTTTGTCATGGTCCAGTTAAATCAGACTAACTTGGTTGACTGAAGTTGCTAACACTTAAAAATTTGAAGTTTCAAGCAAAATTTCAAGTTAACTCACAGGGTTCCCACACATTTTACGGACAAACATTTCAAAACCTTTCCATGACTTTTCAAGCACCTGAAATATATATATTTTTCTTGTCCCACTTGCCCAGAGCTGTTCAAACATTTAAGATTCAAACTCTATTCAGGCTTATTTCAGCGACGGTGTCTTCAAGGACTGCCAACCGTAATTTCGTTTTCACAGTTTCCGAAAACAACAAATGACAACAAAAAAAGAATAAAAACTGAAACAAAAACATTTATATAAGAATTGCCAAATACTTAAAGACGAAAAGAAAAACATCGCTGTTTTATTTTTTGGTTTAAAGAAAATGTGCCTTCCAAACTTGGTTTTCTATGAAAATAAATTTTAAGAAAAAAAAAAAGAAAATTACCATATTTAATGTTTTCTATAAAAACTTTCCCAAAAAAATTAAAGAGAAAAAAGTCATTTTTTAAAGTTATCTCTAAAATGTCAATAAAATAAAACAAAATAAAATATATATTAAAAAAAAAATTTAATGAAAAAAATTACCAAATTTTTAAACACCCAAACCTACGGGCTAGCGGGTTTAGAAGGCGTTCCTAAAATTTTGTCACACGTCGACACGTTAACGCTTCATAATGTCGTTAGCTACACAAAAAAAAAAAATCATAACACAAAAACCTCTCCCATGATTTTTCCACAACTGTCAGGGATTTTTAAAAGTTCCATGACTTTTCCAGGCCTGGAAAATGTGATTGTGAAACTCCATGACTTTTCCAGGTTTTCCATGACGGTGGGAACCCTGAACTTCACATTTAGATATAAAGTAAACTTAAATTAAGATTTATGGTTATATTTACTTTCCTGTTTTTAGGTAATCAGTTTCCTGGATTGTTTGAAGTCAGATCAACGTGTCGGATTTTCCAGCGTGCGGAGACAAGGCCATAGCTTATCTGTACCCTGGGTGCTGGATGAGAGCGGTTCTGCCGTCCCCGACCTCCGGACCCCCCCTGCTCAGAGGAGGCCTGTGCATCTTGCCCATCAACCCTAGATTCTGATCGCGGAAGTAGGGCGTCTGGAAGTCCCCACCCAAGTAATCTGCCGTTTGCATCAGATTAGTCTGGGCGGAGGAGGAGGAGGAGGTGGAGGAGCTCGCTCCTAGCCTGTAATGGGGGGCCCCGGGGGGCCCGCCACAGTCCAGCGCGGTGCACCCCCCTGGGCCCGCGCCGTGGAATGGCATGGCTATGTCCTGAGAGCCGGAGCTGTCGCTGTTGGGTGTGGGGAGGATGCTGCTGTTCCACATGTGGGGCTGGAAGTAGTGGCCGTTGGTGTAGTGGGCCACGGGGCCCGGCATGCCGCTGTTGACGGGGGGACTCGGGGTGGGCCTCTCTACGGGAGGTTTCAGTGTGTAAGGCTGACCCACACACACCTCTGCAGGGTAGCCCATGCCCTTAAAATGGAAGGCGGGGTCCCTGGAGGGCTGCTTGCAGAGGTGGGCCCCTCCGTTCTGAACGTGGGGGCCCAACTGGTGCTGATTCCAAGAGCGCATCTTCTGCTGCTGCTGCACGTTGTGCTGCAGCTGCTGTTGGTGCAGCTGCTGCAGCTGCTGCAGCTGCTGCTGCTGCTTGAGATCAGTGTGGTTGGAAGGCAAGTGGTTCATGATCGCCACGCTGTGCGGCGGGTGGGCTCCCGCCGGGACCGCGGCTTTCTCTTGAGGGCCGATGATGCAGTTGGGCGGGGGGAAGCCGGGGGTGGCGGGGTTGCTGTGCATGGACACCCTGGAGCAGGCGCTGATGAGCAGGTTGCGACTGATGGGGCTGGGGTTGGCGATCTGGCCCTCGCACATGGAGGTGGCGCCCGCGCCCTGCGCCCGAGCTTGGCAGAACTGGTTGATCTGATGCACGATGGTGCTCAGGTCGGCCTGGCGGCCCTGGTGCAGCCCGGCGGCCATGGAGAGCGGAATGGTTGAGGTAGAGACGGTAACATTAGGCGGTGCGTCGCCGTCCGGCAGCTTCCTGGGCGGCGGCTGCTGCTGGAGGTGCTGCTGCTGCAGCATGACGGCGGGGGGCCCCTGCGGGTGGCCGAGGGCGGGGTGCTGAGACAGAGTCTGGAGTCTGGGCGGGCCCTGAGGGTGCGGGGCCATCGGGGGAGGGTGTCTGAGGCTGTGGGTGTGACCCTGCTGCGGGGGGAGGGGCATGTGTAGAGTCTGAGGTGGGTCCTGCGGTTGAAGCGGGACGCTCTGCGGCAGCCGGAGGTTCGGCAGAGGTGGGTGGTGGTTTAAAGTGCTGGTCGAAGCCACTTGGTACGGTCCGGCGGGGGGGTTCATGATGACTTCTGGGTGCAAGCGAGCGCGGCTGCCGTCGAAATCTTTGAGGATGCCTTTGACCGTGGGCACCTTGATGATGGCGAGGAGGCCCGTCTTGGCGCTGGCCTGAGAGGAGGGGTACGGGCTGTAGCGCTGGCCCGACGTATCCAGCCCGTTGACCGTACGGCGCACGTGGTTTCTCTGGGGGACCTTGACGCTGTTGGGGAAGATCTTGATGGTGAGGGGGTTGTTGGCAACCTTCTTAGCATATGCGTCCAATTCTGCAGGGGTTGGAAACGGAGCGGATCTCATCCTTTGTGTGGTGTCCCCTGAGGCGGAGGACGGGACGGGACAGAGGGGAGACAGAAGAAGAGCAGAAATGAGGGGACGGATAGAGAGGCATCATTAGAGCGATAACTTAATCCACAATCAAAGAGCTCATCAGTTGTAATTCGTGGTGTTTCTTTTTCCTTTTTTAAAAAATTCAGAGGAAGGAGGTCGCTGGACTTTTTTGACCTCCCCCAGAGATACAAAAATGTACAAAAAAAATGCCACAAGTTCGTCCCACATGATGTGTTCAAGCACCAGCGGAAATTTTAAAAAATGAACAACAACTTCTGCTTTTACAGTTTCTGGTTGTGATAAATGGTGTAATTTGGATGATTTTTATTTCGGCAGGCCTGCACATTTGGAGAACTAGTTTTCTTTACCAAACACCAAAAAAAAATAAAAATAAAAAAAAACACCAAAAATTTTAAAAGTTTAAGAAATTTATTTTTATTTTTTTAAAATCACCAAAAATTTTAAATGGAAAATAATCACCAAAAATGTTGAAAAAACAAAAAATGACCAAAAAATGACCAAAAAGGTTTTTAAAATCAACAAAAAATTTAAGTTGAAAAAATGCAAATGGTTTTAAAATAAATCTTAAATAATAATAATAATGATAAAAAAAACCCATAAATGTTTAAGAAAACAAATAATCAAAGTTTAAAAGAAAGAAATTTGTTTTTTTAAATTAAATCACCAAAATAAAATAAAATAATTTAGGAAGAAAATTTGTGAAAAAAAAGCTTCAAAGCCAGACAGTTTTGTAGAAAGAAATTGCCAAAAAATTCAAACAAAAAAAACCCAAACAAACAAACACCAAAAATGTTTTAAGAATAAACAGTCAAAAAATTTTAAATAAATTTTGAAGAAAACATGCCTGCCTAACCCCTGGGCCCTCATATTATTATATTATTTAATTTAAGGTAACCTGAGCACCAAACGATGATCATTTCCAGAATAAACCCGAGTAATTCTGGTAGCTGCAGCCCTGTCTGCATTATAATGGTCGTGATAACAGCTGATAACAGACATTTTATGGGCTGATAATATTAGAAATTGTCGTAATGTGAGCGGCTGAGAGCTGATTTGGGGAGTGCTCTCATGTTGCACCTCTCACTGAAGCTCGAGTCTCATGAGGACAAAGACAGAGATCTGGATTATCGCGGCCGACACTTTCCCCCGTCTAAAATCCAATTTCGTGGTGGCGTCTGAGACTTTGAGGTCAGGGGCTTTTAGCGGCCTTAATCGACGCAGCATCCGGGCAAACAATAAGTACATCTGAGGGGGGGTGCGGGCTGCTGCGCGGCTCGCTGCTGAATCAAAAACTAAACAAAGAGCGAGCGAGGCAGCGGCGGTCCCCCGTGGCTGCTCTGGGGAGAAGCAGAGAAAGAGATCGACGCAGAGAGCAGAGCTCCATGACGGCAGACAAGTAATCAGACACAGCGGCGGCGGCGGCGGCGGCGTCTCTGATCTGCGGGAACACCTCGCAGGCCTCAGCTCGCAGACATCTGTTACACCTGCTAAGCACGGCGGCTAAATTTAACAATGCCGAAGTGACAAAGTGAACGTGATTATATGTTTGTGCATGTGTGAGATCCATTTAAACACGTGCGACAGGATGCTGCAGGTGTCGGCTGATCTGCGGATAATGACTGCATGTTTCCTTTTGATGCATTTCCACAATAAAAGTCTGAAAATCGTTGTCTCGCTGTCCTCAGCACCTCAAGTCCCGCCAGTTTGACCTACTTTCCCTGCAGACTGATGGACGTGAGAGGAGCTGATTCAGAGGCGTCATGAGGCCGCGGCGTCCGAGGCTTCAGCCCACGATGTTTTATAGATATAAATATCACCTAAAGGACTGTTTTTTATTTATTAGCTGAGGATGGTGGCTGTTTTTGGGGAGTTTTTTTTAACCCTCCACAAACTACACATAGTTTTATTTGAGTCTTCCCAAGTGAGTTAGAGAAAATACATGAAGCTTTCACCTCACATGATGTTTTTAAGGACAGTCAGATTTTTATAAAGTCAACGAGAATTTTCTGGCTTTTATAAATGGTGTAATTTGGGGAATTTTTATTTTGATGTGCCCGCGAGTTTGGCGGGCACATTTTCTTTACAAATTGGCAAAAAAATAATTAATAAATAAATAAATCAACAAAAATTTAAAAGAAAACAAATCACAAAAATGTGAAAATAAGATAGTTCACAAAAAGTTTTCAGGAGAAAAATCGCCCTCAAAAAAAAAAAATCATAAGAAAAAACAAACAAAAATAATCACTAAAAAGATTAATGAAAAAATAAATCGCCGGCTTTTTTTTAAATCAACAAAAGTAAAAAAAAAAAGTTTTTAAGAATTTCAAAAGCCAAAATTTTAAAAAAATCACTGGAAAAAAAAGCCAATATAATTATCTTTTTAAAATCACCAAAAAGTTTTAAAAATCACCAAAAATTAAAATAAAAATAAAAATAAATCAGCAAAAAATGTAAAAGTTAAGAAAAAAAAAACCTTCCAAACAAAAATAAAAGATTTAAGTCCCTTACCAGTATTTAGGATTATTTTATTTGTCATAATCACCAAACGGTCCCTAATCATGATAAAAAGCCCCGGCTCTAATAATCTGTTCATACTTAAACTTGAGTAAAGTTTCTTAGTTAGATTCCTCAACTCTTTTCAAACACACAGATTATTTTTCCAGCTGTAGTCAACACATTTTTATTAATTGACTACAGCTGTTTCTTCTCAGTACTAAACTACACATATTTTTAACATGATTCATAATTTAAGTTTTTTTTTCAGGGTTAATGAGGTGTCAGAGTGCATAAAAACGCCTCAAAATAGAGCTTGTTTTAAAAAAGGAGGATCCTCTATGCGGTCTGGGCGAAATCCCAAATATCCTCAGATCCTGGAGACGACCCTGAGATGACCTATGAGAGGAAGTCTGACTGAGACGCATTATTCTGTGTTTTTGGGAGTTTTGGTGAGATAGATGTCACCACTGCAGCGCTGCTCGTGCGTGTTTGAGCGAGCGTTGAGGTCTGAATCGCTGGCAGAGGCCTGAGGCTTCATGCCGCCGCTCCGCTCTCACAGCGGGCGGACCGAGCTTGAGGGATGAGGCACTGCGAGCTCTGACACGGAGGCACCGAGACTCGTGCCAACTGGCTAATTAATTCCTGCTTTATTTGTGAACAGGAAACAATGGGCAGCGATGTGCGGGGCCGGTATGGGGCGGCACACGGGGGGGCCGCTGTGACCGCGCTCGGCCTGCTGATGGCAGCCTCGTTAATGCAGGGGTCCGGGGCCAAGGAGCCGCAGCTCGACAGCCGCCATCACTGAGGCCTCATGTCTGCCGCTGGATAAATGCCAGCGTGAGCAAACAGCGAGACATTAACGGCAGCTCTCAGACGAGCTGAGGACGGACCTCACCTGGCAGGTGAGCATCACTGACCTCGATGAAAATGATGACTCATATCGTGACATAAGAACACTAAATAACAGCTTTCATTGTGCACAATACGTATCTTTTTAAAAAGGACTTATTATTCCTTATTTTCTATCATAATGTTACAAATGTTCATATTAAACGTACATAAACGTATGTAAAAATGAGACCATGTGGCCCCTGATAGGCTGCTGGATGACCCTTAAGCATTTAATAATACACATTAAAGATAAAGTCATTCACACTGGGGATTTCTATTGTACTTTTAGTAAACATAAGGTGCCAGAGTGCATAAAACAGCATCAACATAGAGTTTATCAAAAAAAGTGACAGAGGAGGATTTCTGCAGAGTTCCTCGCTGAGCCATCGATGTCCTAAAAAAAACAAGAAATGTCCTAAAATCTAAAAAATGTCCCAAAATACCAGAAATGTCTTAAAATCCTAGAAATGTCCTAAAACCCTAGAAACATCCTAAAATAATTTTTAAAAAATCCTAAAATTCAAGAAACGTCCTAAAATCCTAGAAAGGCCTAAAATCTAAAAAATGTCCTAAAATCAGAGAAACTTTTATTTGCACATTCACCGCCAAAAACATTTCTGCACAAAACTGCACAGCTGTCTTATTCTGAAACAGCTTTGTACAGCACATATGTTATCATAGTTTATAGAGTATCTCTACCATAGAGATGTTGCAGCCTTATTTATCTTCTCATTATTATTATTCTACGTATTATTTTTAGCATTATTATTCTTCCTCTCAATGTGTTTATTGTCTGTTTGACGTTTGAACGAAAAAACAAAGAAATCTTGTGTTCTTCAACAACCCGACAACAAAAATCTGAACTATCCCTTTAATATCATGGACTGAGTTTGTTCAGCAGGAAATCCATAACAGCGGGCCTCTGGAGAAAAATGCATTGAAAATAAAGTCAGAAATAAAGATAAATATGCGTACAGTTTAATATTAACCACTGTCGGATGTATTGCTGTCGGATTGAGACGTTCGGGGTGAAACGCTGCAGTGTGGATGTGACCGTGCGCCGGGTTTCTGCTTCGCCACGGGCTCTTGTGTAATGAGTTTTACACTTAAGTTGTGCGACTCAGGCGAGTAGCAAAGAAAGCAATGTGAATGTCTGGAAACTGACCAATCCATTAAATTGGAAAAGGGATTATACATTGTTAACAAAGCTTATGCAGCCATTCTGAGATAAAAAAAGAAGCAAATCAGGACCGAACGGCTGTAAAATAAATGTGAAGTGAAATGTTTAAATTGCTGTTTAGAGTCCAAACGGTGGATAAAATCGACCTCTCGCTGTTTACGGCTGTTTAAGGGTTCTGGCAGCTGTTGATTATGTTTTCCAGCCAGCGAGTGCAGCTTATTAGCATTTCAACCTTAACCTGAAACCTGGATTAGCTGAACAGCTTAAAGTATCAAGGGAGGGTTAATGAGGATATGAGTGAAGTTTGTAGGCGGCTGCTCGTGGCTGCGAGCGTATCATCCCTCAGATCTCCAGCTGAGCACGTTCCCAGGGAGGAAACGGCGAGCAGAGAGGCCAGTCTGGCCGTGCGTTAATTACCCCGCTGCTAGCTAGCTAGCTGGAGCACAAGTGCACAGTCAGCAGGCACTAATTAGGGTTTCTTTTATTCAAACTGGTGTTTTTATTGAACAAGGTTTACGCAGCGGGGGGGCAGGAGCTCACGCTGCTGCAAATTGCAACTTTAACACAAGAGCAGGAAATTAGGTCTGAAGCTGCAGCGTCAAATTAAGACATGTGAGTTTGGTTTCCCACACGAGTTCACCTCATTTTTTAAAGATATTTGAGCAGAGCCTCCCATGGCAGACCGAGACCTCTGAAAAATGAGAAGAAATATCATCAGGAGGAGAAGACGGCTGCGTTTGATCTCAGTCGGGGTTTGAGATGAGAAAATCAGCCGAGTGGCCCTCTGTTTGCTCTGCAGGAGCTGAGGACTGGCAGACCGCCGATACTCAACCTACGGCCCGTGGACCAAACCTGGGAACTTTGGCTGTTTTTTCAGCAACTTTTTAGCCCAAAAAATGTGTTTTTTAGGGGCATTTTAAACCAAACTTGATCTTTTCTTTACCATAACCGGCAGTTTTTGCGCCTAAACCAAACCACAGCGTTGCTTCAAGTTTTAACCTGCTATACCAGTGATGCTCAACCTGCGGCCTGCGGGCCAAATCTGGCCCCTTGTTAGGCCCTAAAACCTTTTTCTAATTCACAATAAATATAAAGAGATTCACACTGGTAATTGTTTTTGTACTTTTAGTATACATAAGGTGCCAGAGTGCATAAAACAGCATCAAAATAGAGCTGCCAGGGGAGGATCCCTAAAATCCTAGAAACGTCCTCAAATTTGAGATATGTCCTAAAATCCGTGAAAAATCTCAAAATCCTAGAAAAGGGCTAAAATCCTAGAAATGTCCTAAAACCCCAGAAATGTTCTAAAATACTAGAAATGCCCTAAAATCCTACAAACATCCACTTAAAAATGTCCCCAAATCCTAGAAAAGTCCTTAATCATAGACACATCCCCAAATCCTAGACTTCCTTAAATCTTGTGTCCAAAATGTCCAAATGTCCAAAATTCTGAGAAACATCTTAAAATCCTAGAAATATCCCTAAAATTGAAAAATGTCTTAAAATCCTAGAAACATCCTAAAATTCAAGCAATGTCCTAAAATCTTAGAAAAGTCCTTCGATCATAGAAACGTTCCAAAATCTTAGAGACGTCATTAAATCGTAGAGATGTCCTAAAATCTGAGAAACGTCTTAAAATCCTAGAAATGTCTTAAAATTACAGAAACATGTATGGGGCTGCTGTGATTGGCCCCTGGCCTCCTGCCATTTTGAAAAAGTGGCCCCCAATCAAACAAACCTGACACGGTGGTGAGTCTATTGCGGCCCATTTAAAATTCACCCGCGACCCAGTTTTGGACCGTGACCCAGCAGTTGGGAACCACCGCTCTATGATAGACAAATATGAAATCCTCTATCTGAGTGTTTTTTTGCAGGAACTTTGCAGAATAAAGATTTCATGAGACAGCCAGTCTCCGAGCGTCAGCTAAAAGCAGCCAGCACACCTCTCACGGAGATAAACTGTCAAATTATCCTCCACGCGGCGTAAACGAGGGAGCTCTGCGGAGACGAGGAGTCCCGCGGACAGCCAGGAGGGAGACGACGGAGCGTTAACTCGGGGGTCGAGGCCTGGTCCTGACTGCGAGTGGCAAACTTCGGACAGAAAGCGAATCACTGACTCTCAGGCAGCGAGAGACGACATGAGAGACATGAGACTTTTTTCTCACGTTGATTAAAAAAAGGTATTTCCCAGGATTTCAGGACATTTCTAGGATTTAAGGATGTCTCTAAGATTTTAGGACATTGCTAAGATTTTATTACTTCTCATATTTTAGGACATTCCTAGGACTTCTAGGATGTTTCTAGGATTTTAGTGCATTTCTTGGAATTTAGGACACTACTAGGGCTTTAGGAGGCCAAGATTATAGGACATATCAAGGTTTTTAGGACATTTCTAGGATTTTAGGATGTTTCTTCAATTTTGAGACTTTTCTCAGAATTTAGGACACACTAGGACTTCAGGATGTTTCAAGGATTTTCGGACATTTCTCAGATTTTAGGATGTTTTTTGAATTTTAGGACTTTTCTTGGAATTTAGGACACACTAGGACTTAAGGATGTTTCAAGGATTTTAGGATATGTTTAGTATTTAAGGGCATATCTAGGATTTTAGGGCATTTCTCTGATTTTAGGATGTTTCCAGGATTTTAGGACTTTTCTAGGAATTTACACACTAGGACTTTAGGATGTTTCTAGGATTTTAGGACATTTCTCAGATTTTAGGATGTTTTTTGAATTTTAGGACTTTTCTCAGAATTTAGGACACACTAGGACTTAAGGACGTTTCTAGGATTTTAGGGCTTTCCTCGGAAGTCAAGACACTACTAAGACTTCAAAATGTTTCAAGGATTTTAGTAAGTTTACAGGATTTAAGATGTTTTTAGGATTTTAGACCACTTTGAGAATTTTAGGATGTTTCCAGGATTTTAGGACTTTTCGTGAGTCTCGTGGACAGCCAGGAGGGAGACGGCGGAGCGTTAACTCGGGGGTCGAGGCCTGGTTCTGACCGCGTGTGGCGGCGAACTCGAAACACAACAAACTTTGGACAGAAAGTGAATCACCGACTCCGACTGAATTATTATTTTAGTTCACTTTTTTCTTTGGCACTTTGATAAAAAATGATTTGGTCTGAAATGAAAAACAGCTCCGGCTCTTTTGATGTAACACCGTGTCTGTTAATGATACTTTGAAGAGCGGATGAAAAGGAAAAGCATTATAAGAGAATGACAAGGAGGGAAAAAAAAACAAAAAAACAGATTGAAATTACACTTCTCGGACCGCTCGGGAAGCGCGCTCCATCACCAAAATGGATTGCAGCGCTGGGCAGAGAAACAAATTGAACTGGAGTTTGCGCGTCGTGCTCTGATGTGTCTCGGCGTGCGACATAAAGGAAGAGCGGCGAAGCTGATGGCTGCACTGTGTCACAAGCCTGCCTGAGTGAGGCAACAGACGCTGGCACTTAGCAGACTCCCTCACACTCGCGGATCTCCTGGGGGTCGGCTGATTACTGTGATTCTGAAATTACAGTCTTGATGAGCTGGTGCATTTTACAACGAAAAAAAAAAAACTGCAGCAGAAATGGGTCAAGCTGGAGCCGAGAGAAACAGGCAGGAGGAGAAAGAGGCTTTTCATCATCGAACGAATGAATCTGACCGATTCGATGGACCCAAATCGATGTCTGGGAACTGACTGACCCTCTGCGTTTATGTATGAAGAGATAAGAACGTGATGGTTTAATATTTGCATATTTATTATTATTTTTTTACCTTTTTAATTGATGTTTTATCTATTTTATTTCCTTTTATTTGTGGTTTTATTGCTTTTATTGTTTCGCTTTTTTGTCTGTTTCTTTGTATTATTTTATATTTACATTTTGCGCCCTGCATCTTGGATTATTTGTCTTTTGGTTTTAATTTTATCGTAATTCTACCTCAGTTTATTCTTGCTTGTGTTCAATAGGACTGTTGTTGTTTCGCTCTCTATGTATCCCATTTCGGCTTTGCTTTATTTGTCAAAGCACTTTGTAAACTCCGTTTTTAAAGGTGCTATATGAATAAAGTTATCATTATCATTATCATTATCATTATTATTATATTATTATTATCAAAAAGTGGCAGAGACACAAGAGCTCAAATGAAAAGACATTTTTTAAGAGTCTCTAACAGACGCAATATTAGGAAATGTGATGTGAAGTTTGGTATGAGGTCAGAGCAGATCATTACGGCGAGTCAGGGGAAAAATTCGTTTAAGTTGCTACCAAGTAAAGGGATAGTTCACCCAAAAATGGAGAGTCCACAAAACACTGCCGGAGATTTACGGGGAAAAGGCGTTGCACTTATTTCCCAAACAACTAAAGCAAATGGTACGAAGATTCAAACGTGAAAAAAACAAACATAAAACCAAAAAAATGTGTAGTGTTTTTTTTTAAATAGTCATGAGTCATTTGCCATGGATTCGAAAATATCACTTAAGCTTTGCACAAATCTGTAATGGAAACCTGCCTTGTGACATTTTTCAAAACAACTTCGCATGTCGGGGCTTCAGGACTCTTGGATTACTTCGGATGAGCAGTATGGAGACATTTTGTGGTTTTATTTTATTTTTTGTGGTTTTGTCTGACAAATTGCAAGAAAAATAAACAAAGGTGAGGAAGAAAAATGACCTGAAAATTAAAAAAAAAAAAAAGGGAGGAAATTTTTTACAAAATTATCAAATGACAACAGAAAATTTCCAGAAAACATTTTTATAATCATAATAATTATATTTTTCAAATTATGTTACAGGAAAAAATATATATTTAATTTTCTGAACTTTTTGGGGTCATTCTCTTGTTTGTTTTTTGTTTTTTATTTTTATTTTTTGTGCTTATTTTCATGTAATTTTCTTGGAACTTTTTACTCATTTCTTGTTTTGTTTTTGGGCAATGTGTTTCTAAGTTGCTCACTCACTTCTTTCCATGTTTTTAAAAGAAATCAAATCACCTTAAAGGATTAAAACCTAAAATATCAGTTAAAGTTGTGTTTTGGGTGAACAGACATCAGACTGTTTCGTGTCCAGTCATCAGCGTGTCGTGCATTAATGTCCGAGCCCGTCAGTCACTGCCGTCAACGCTGTAACGAGTCCAAGTAGTCGAGTTGTGAGAATCAAACACGATGAATTAACGGGGCCGGCTCTGACTGGTCCGCCGTTAAAAAGCGGGGCAGCAGATTGCTTCTTAAATTCACTCTCATTACAAGATCATCAGGGCAAAACCCACTCAGCCGCAATCTGTCTGCCAGTCTGACAGCCACGGACGCTCCCTGATGGCGAAAAAAGGATCCGAGACGGTCAAATCTGACACGAGAATGTGGCGATATAAAGGGAGCGTGCAGAGGCGACGGGAGACGCCGGTTCATCAGAAAATTAATGGTGCAGTTCATCCTAATTTCCCCTCGCAGACAGATCTATGGCACACAGATCTACGGCACACAAATCTACGGCACATAGATCTATGGCACATAGATCTATGGCAGGTAGATCTATGGCAGGTAGATCTATGGCGCACAGATCTATGGCAGGTAGATCTATGGCGCATAGATCTATGGCAGGTAGATCTATGGCGCACAGATCTATGGCAGGTAGATCTATGGCGCACAGATGTATGGCACATAGATTTCATTCCTCTAATTTTAGGATATTTCTAGGATGGCACATAGATCTGTGGCACATAGATCTAAGGCACACAGATATTCCCGCTCTGGTCTGAGCTGCAGGAGAAGAAGCAGGCCGCGGCTGGCATCTGACGAGGGGCAGCCGGAGTGTAACAGCTTGGCTCGATGTGTGGGATGATGGTGGCCATTATTAGTGTGTGTGTGTGTGTGTGTGTGTGTGTGTGTCCAGATATACTCACATTTCTGATGTCCAGTGTTCATCTGCGTGTGGGGGAGAAGCTGGAGGGGGAGGTCACCTGGCCCCGGCAGACAGGCCAGCATTTCACACAGACACTAATGCAGCATGGGACACACACTTCTCCTCACACTGCAGAGAGACAGAGACAGAGGGACGGACAGAGACAGAGGGACAGACAGAGACAGAGAGGTCAGATATTACTGCCAGGCAGCATAGTCTAGGATTTTAGGACTTTTCTAGGATCTCTTGGAAGTTTCTTTGATTTTTGGATGTTTTGAGGATTTCTGACTCAGATTTTAAGACGCCACTGGGACTTTTTTGGGACTATTTTAGGCATCCTAAAACGATTTAGGACATTCCTCTAATTTTAGGATATTTCTAGGATTTTAGGGCTAACTGTAATTTAAGATGTTTCCAGGACCTTAGGACATTTCCAGGGATTTTTGGACTTTCCTCAGATTGTAGGACACCTCTAGTACTTCAGGACATTTTAGGACATATTTTAGAACTTTTCTCAGATTGTGGGACACTTCTCAGATTTTAGGACGTTTCAGGACGATTTTAAGATGCCTTTACGATTTTCAGACTCTTAGCATTTTAGGACATTCCTCTACTTTTAGGATGTTTCTCGGATTTTAGGACATTTCTAGGGTTTAAAGAAGTTCCTCGGGTTTGAGGACGCTGCTGGGACTTTAAGATGTTTTTAGGATATAAGGACGTTTCTAGGATTTCTCAATGTTTTTTTTACAATTTTTAAAAAAAATCTAGAATTTTAGGATGTTTCAAGGATCTAAGGATGCCTCTATGATTTTAGGACACTTTTAGGATTTCAGGACATTTTTAGGGTTTAATGAAGTTCCTCGGATTTGAGGATGCTGCTGGGATTTAAGATGTTTTTAGGATATAAGGACGTTTCTAGGATTTCCCAGTGTTTCTTGGATTTTCTAGGATTTCTAGGATTTTTGCACATTTCTAGGTTTTCAGAACATTTCTTGGATTTTAGACAATTTCTAGAATTTTAGGATGTTTCAAAGATTTTAGGATGTTTCAAAGATTTTAGGATGCCTCTATGATTTAAGGACACTTTTAGGATTTCAGGACATTTCTAGGGTTTAAAGAAGTTCCTCGGATTTGTGGACGGAAAACACGATTTAAGATGTTTTTAGGATATAAGGACGTTTCTAGGATTTCCCAGTGTTTCTTTTCTAGGTTTTCAGAACATTTCTTGGATTTTAGAAAATTTCTAGAATTTTAGGATGTTTCAAGGATTTTAGGACACTTTTAGGATGTTTGGACATTGCTCTAATTTTAAGGTGCTTAAAGGATTTTAGGACCTTTTGTATTTTAGGACATTTCTGCAGATTGTAGGACATTTCTAGGATATTTGGACTTTCCGCAGATTGTAGGACACCTCTAGGACGTTTCTAGGATTTGACAACGTTTATAATATTTTAGTACTTTTCTCAGATTGTCTCAGATTTTAAGACAATTCTAGGATTTCAGGACATTTCAGGACATTTCTCTGCCCCGGCAGACAGGCCAGCATTTTAACAAAACCACCAATGCATCATGGGACACACACCGCTCTCCTCAGAGCGCAGAGAGAGCGAGGGAGGTCAGCAGTCAGACATAACTGCGAGGCAGCACATGGAGCGTGGTGATACAGCGGCTGGTCCAGACTAATAGAAGTGTGTGGCCGGTCCCCGGAGGCGCAGGGCTGAGGGAGACATCGTTACCTTTCAATTAGAAACTGATTCACACCTGGAGCATCAGGTAAGGTGACATTTGATGCCAATAACAACTTCAATTAAACATCAAACAGCTGAAGTAAAACGGGCAGACTGGGCCTGAGGGGCTGGCAGCTTTAAATCGACTCCCTCCTCCTCCTCCTCCTCCTCCTCCTCCTCCTCCTCCTCCGCCTCCTCCTCCTCCTCCTCCTCGCCCTGCATGTTAGCCAGCGAGTTGGACCCTGCTACCTGCGCTTTACCTCTCCGCCTCCACCAGACCATGGCGGAGGAAATTAATGACTCATGTACACTCGAAAAGAACACACGAGAGAGCGAGCCCGCCGCCGACAAGTTAGCGATCGATACTGAAGTCCTCTGCACCTCAAAGAGGCCTGTTTTTGGGGGCGTTGAACAATGGGGCCGGCTCGGGATGTGGCGAGAAAAAACGCGCAAACATCACCAGTGGTGTTGTTGGGCCCCGGCGTCAGAGTGGTCTATGAATAGCTGCAGATCTAATTTTTTAGGCTATATACATTTTTAAAAAATGAGAATAGACCTCAGAGACTGTTTTCAGAGGAGGGGGAGGCTGTTTTTATCCTGAACCTCCCCGAGTGACTCGAGGAAAATGCATGAAGTATTGGTCTGACATAATATGTTCAAAGGCTGTTGGAAATTTGAAAATCCCACAATCATTTTGTTTTAGCGAGCGGATTTGAGAATTAGAGTTTGGGGGTTTGGAGGGCATGATTTCTTTAAAAATCACACAAAAATGCCAAAAAGTTAAAAAAAAAAAAAATAAATAAAAAATTGTTAAGAAAAAAATTGCCGGCATTTTTTAAAAGAAAAAAATACCACCAAAAATAATTAAAAATAACCCAAATTTAAAAGAAAAAACAAATAAAATAAAAAAAAACTGCCAAAGATTTTAAAACAAAAAAAAAAGTTTTAAAGAAAAAAGTATTGCCAAAAAGTTTTTTCAAAATATTTAAAAATTTAGGGAAAAAAAATTCAAGAAAAAAATAACGTCATTTAAAAAAACAAAACATGCCTATCAAATTTGTAGGTTGTAATAATAAAATAATCAAAATAATAATCACAATCAAATACCAAATAATACACTTAGTTACTTTACACAACATAAATACATAAATTAATCATTTTGCAACTCTAGGCAATACATTTGACTTGATAGCATTCGTAAATAATTAGCAGAGCTACACTGATGCTGGATTTTTAGGGCTGATATTGATACTGATATTGGGGAGTAAAAAAAAAATCTGATATCGACAAATCAGCCGATACTATTTTAAATATGCAATTATCCCTCAGATGTGGTTATTAAATACGTCTGACAAAGATATGTAACGGAGGCTGTATATTTTATAGTTTAATGTCAAAAATGACATCAGTGCACTAAAACGGTAAACTTTTTTGAGAATTTGATAATTTTAAGAGTTTTTTCTGCAAAAATAAACGTTCATATCATGCACATCAGACAGAAAATAATCTGGTACCGATATATCGGTCTGGCTCTCCTAATTACTAACAACAAGTGATATTATTCTCATTAAAATTCATAATTAATCTGAAAAATTAAAAAGTTTTTAAGGACCAATAAGGTGCCAGAGAGTGCATGAAAAACATCAAAAGCAGAGCTAGTTCAAAGAAAAATCCAGACCCCATTTTGAGGGTCGGGCTGAGCCCCCGATGTCCTTAAATTCGTAGACACGCCCCTGAACACGGCGCCAATAACCGGCTGCCACTTTGTGCAATAACCCGGCCTAATAGAGAGGGAGAAAACGTTAGCCACGCTCCACTTGGCTTACTGCTGTATTCGAAACACCACAGACGCTTGCTTAATCAGCACTGAAGAACAGTCAGGGAGCAAATTAAGTCTACAGAGTCCGCGTCCTCCCTCCCCTCCGCCACACCGCCTCTTTCTGCTGCGTGGCATCAGAGGAGGGCGGCAAGTGTGCGCAGACAAACAGCGTCTATGAGAGAGGCAATTACCCACAAAACAACCTTGGCATGCCTGTCTGCCGCAGGGTGATGGCTTAAAAGTGTCTTCCCCCCTGCGGCGAGAAGAGACAAGTGGAGGAAAGAGTGACAAAGCGAGAGAGAAAGGTGGAAAGACGGGTGGCGGGCTCAGAAAAGGGGAAGGGGGGGGCTGAACTTGCTTTAAAAAGCGGGAGCTCAAAAAGGTCAGGATGACAGCTCATTTAAATCCTCCCAGCGAGAGGAGGAAAAAAAAAACAAGCCTTAATGAAGCTGCCAGTTCGACACAGGTACCTGAGAGCGCTGCACCTCGGGGTGCTGCAGGGGGCAGGGCGGCGGCGGGGAGGGAGGCGGGGAGGAAAGGGTACACAGAGGAGGTGGGTGCAGTTTCGAGGCAGATCTGAGGATGTTTTGTGATGCTGCGTCACCCTTCGCCCGGGCTCCCCTCCTCCACCCTTCTCCCCTGCTCTCTGATTTACAGCCTGGACCGCCATATGGCAGCAATCCCTGCCCTCGATTCAGCGCGTCACCATGCATTAACTTTAATTGGCCTGATATGTTATTCTTTTCCCTCGGCCTTGGAAGGATTTTTAGGTACACGGCGCCTTGATGTCAGCAGCAGCAGCTCTCGCTCATTTATCAGGGTGCCAAGATTTCACACAAAGATAACGGCAATCTCTTTGACGACAGACAGGTTCGGGCGGAGACAAACTAAATATCAAATGGTGGCAAGAGGCTGATATGATGTGTGTGTGTGCAGGGTGGAGGGGGGCCGCATAAACTGTCAGAGCATTTGTTATATGAACACACACATCAACGCACTACAGGCAAAAAAAAACAAAAAAAACAGCCAACAGGCCGTCAGCACGCCCCCTTCCTGCCTCCCCCACAGCGCCCCTGAATGTCAGAAAGCTGTGCAGCGGGGAGCGCAGCGGCAAAGGTCAGCCTATGGTAATGTCCCGGCTGACAATCTGCTTTACAGAGCCGAGCAGGAGAGATGAAACCCGGCAGACAGCAGCCTGACGTCTACTGACTCGCCTATCAGCGCCGCTGCCACGCCGACTTCAAATATACATCACACGCCAAACGCTGGCGCTCGCTACAAAGCCGCGCGCCCCCACGGAGGCTTTTTCCAACAACGCGGGCCGTTCGTATCAGAGGGAGGATGACTCCACCTGACAGAGAGTCAAGTCCCGACTCAATTACCAGAAAAAGAAGTGTTTCTGCAAACCGCAGATTTACGTTTACATGTTAGTGAGTAAACCAGGGGCCCCTTCTGCAGCCTGACAGGGGGCCAGGGGCCAATCACAGCACACCATACAGGTCTGGATTTTAGGACATTTCAAGGATTTAAGGACATTTCTAGGATTTTAGGACATTTTTAGTATTTCAAGACGTGTTTCGGATTTTAGCACATTGCTAAGATTCTGGGACATTTTGACGATTTTGAGATGTTCTCAGGATTTTAGGACATTTTTAGGATTTTAGGAAATTTTTAGGATTTTAGGACATTTCTTGAATTTTAGGACTTTTTTTAGGATTTTAGGACATTTCTTGAATTTTAGGACTTTTTTAGGATTTTAGGACATTTTGAGGATTTTAGAACATTTCTAGGGTTTTAGGACATTATTAGGATATTAAGACTTTTTTAGGATTTAAGGACATTGCTAAGATTCTGGGACATTACTGAGATTTTAAGGACTTCTTTTAGGATTTTAGGACATTTTGAGGATTTTAGGACATTTCTTGGATTTTGAGACTTTTTTAGGATTTTAGGACATTTTGAGGATTTTAGTACATGTTTCGGATGATAGGACATTTTCCAATTTTTCGGACATTTTTAGGATTTGGGGACATTTCTAGGGTTTAGGACGTTCCTCAAATTTTGGAACATTTCTAGGATTTTAGGATATTTCTCAGATTTTAGAACATTTCTTGGATATTAGGACATGTTTTGGATTTTAGGACGTTTTGGATTTTAGGACATTTCTATGATTCTGGGACATTTTGTGGATTTTAGCACATTTTTAGGATTTGAGGACATTTCACTGGTAAGGAAAGAAATTGTTTTGGCTTAAAATACCCAGTTTTGGAGGCACAATGCAGCCTGAAAATGCTGCAATAACTCGCCAAAACACATCTGCTGCTTGTTGGTCTGAAACAGTAGTCTGCACAACAAAGCAATGTCTTACACACTTTTCTGTGGCAATATCCCCTAAGGAAAACAGTGACAGGTCCCTAAAACAAGCACATTTGTTTGGGGGCTAAACAGCTACAAGAAACACAACAACAGGTCCTTAAAAAAAACAACATATTTGGGCTGAAACGCTGCTGATAAAACAGCCATAGTTCCCTTAAAACACCTACATTTGGGGGCTAAATAGATGCTGGAAACACGGTGGATTGTCCCTTAAAAAAAACATATTTGATGGCTGAAAAGTCACTGACAAAACAGAGACGGGTCCCTTAGAAACAAATCCCACCTTTGTTGAGCTTAAAAGTTGGTGGAAAATCAGCTGCAGGTCCTTAAACAACACAGAAGTTAGGGAGCTAAAAATGTACTGTACAAACTAAAAACTGCAATATGCGATAATATCAGCACGTCATTGGTATCTGCAGATATTGGCTTTAAAATTAAATAACGTAATCGTCCAACATGCTGATTTCTGCCAATGACACAAATTGATTTTTCTTTTCAATTGGAAAAGTGAAAATTGCTATGACAACGGAAGCGCATGCAGATGCAGCAGCCTGTAGCTCCTCAAATCTGTGCTACTTTTTTGCTATATTTTGCTGTATTTTTCGACTCCATGGCCCCTTCTGCTGAAGCACGACCTTTCTATAAAGAGGCACTTATCAACATAGGGAAAGGTTGTGTGGGTTTTGGACTGAATGCAGCAGACCAGAAGAGGATCCCCAACAATGGCATATGTTGAGCAGCCAGTCAGACCAGAGGGGAGAAACAAAAACCGAAAGTGCCAGACGAAGAGAGGGAGGAGAGCCGGCATCAGGGCGAGGCTGACCCGACTTGGACGGAGAGCTGTTCTTCTATCGAGCCTTCTTCTGGCTAATGTCCGCTCGCGGGAGAATAAAGTGGATGAGATGTGATTGAGGTTCATTTAGCAACAGGAAACCAGAGCATCTTCGCAGAGACATGGTTAACCCCTAACATCCCGGATCAAGCTATTTTCATAGTAGCTGCTCTTTTTAACCAACTCATCCTCCAACTCCAGAGATGTGGCAGGATCAAGGACAAATGTAATTTCGTTTTTTAATCTTTGTTTAAAAAAATGACCTATAAACCTAGCTTCTACCTTCAGTCAACTTAATGAGTTGTTATATAGCAACATGTCGTGTATTTGTATTCATGATTTGCAGAAACGTACAATGTCAACACTTCTATGTGGGGACCGGACTGAGCGGGCTAAAGTCTCCACACGATGTAATCAGCACGTAAAGCGGCTCGGCAGGTGGCTGCTGCTGAATCGCCCTCTGATGACCGTGCAAAGTTTTCAGCCCGGTCTGGACTGAGCATAGGTGTCCCCTCCGCCGGCTCAGTCGCCTTTGTGACACGGAGACACAGCCCCTCCTGTCCTGAGTGGAAACAGAGTTGCGTCTGTGCAGGCCGAGCCGAGCCAGCTGGGCCGGCCTGCGGAGCGAGGATTGGCTCGGTGGAGTTTAAGCCAGGCGTCTCACACTATCAGCCCCGTGCAGACAGACACCACGGGGCTCTCAGAGTATTAGGGGGGGGCCCGTGACTCGGCAAGTCTCCACCAGCTACTTATAGAAGCGTAATAAAAGTGTGCGAATAACTGTGTGGCTTTCATTATGGACAAATAAAGGCGAGCAGACAAAGCAGGACTCGAGCAAGTGATGCGCATGGCTTGTGTCATGTGTCAAATTGCTCCCATAAAAGCTGACCTATATTTTCTTTTCACTCCTCAGTGGGAAAAAAAGAAAAGCCATCTGAAAGTAAAAAAAAAAAAAAAAAGTGAAGAGGAAGGAAGAGGATAGGCAGAAGCCATTTAGGAAATGAGACCAGCTGACTGCATTTACGCTGAATCTTTTGATCAATATCCTCCTCATCGACTACGATCTGCATTTGTTAGAAAATTTGGAAACAGCATCGGGCTAATTGCATAGGAAATCATCTATTAACCCTTTCAAACCTGGAGCGTCAGCACTTTTCTTGTGCTGCGTTGAGATGCCTCTCACAGGTATTTAAACCTTTGAGCACAAAGCAAATTACTGCAACGTCTTTCAGAAACACGGTTAAAAAGGCCGAGAGGAACTAAGCATGAAGTGTCTGACAAACCGAAAGAAATTAGATTTAGATAATTATTCAAAACAAAAAAGCTAGAAAAAAACTAATAAAAGCAAACTTTATATTACTTTTTCTTTTTTTTACTGAATTATTATAATTTTTGAGCAGTTTTCCAGGTCATTCCCTTTATCTATTCATTTATTCATTTATTTTTTGCTGAATTATTATAACTTTTGAGCAATTTTCCAGGTCATTTCCTTTATTTATTCATTTATTCATTTATTTTTTGCTGAATTATTATAACTTTTTAGCAATTTTCCAGGTCATTTCCTTTATCTATCTATCTATTAATTTATTTTGTCAGAATTATTATAATTTTTAAGCAATTTTATGGGTCAATTCCTTTATTTTTTATTTGTTTATATTATTATTATTTTTAACTTTCCCATTTTGTGTCTCTTTTAGTAATTTTAGTAATTTTCTTATATTTCCTGTCTAATATCTTGCTATTTTCTAGGTAATTTATTCTTAAGTTGCTGATAGCCTTTTCCCCTTGTATTTGAAAGAAATCATGTACATCCAGCTAACTATATATATATATATATATATATATATATATATATATATATATATATATATATATATATATAAAATAATTATTCTAATTTTTAAGCAGTTTTCCAGGTCATTACCTTTCTTTCTTTCTTTCTATTTTTTGTAACTTTCCTATTTTGTTTTTTTTTTTTTTGCTCATTTTCAAATAATTTTTCTTTCTAATACCTTGCTAATTTCTGGGTCATTTTTTCCTAAGTTGCTCGTGGCCTTTTTCGCTTGTATTTGAAAGAAATCAAGCAGGTATGTCCTGGTTTTTAAGGGTTGAAACATCCAGCAGCAGCGAGGGAAAGCGAAGACTGAGAACCAAAAATAAGCTCATTAGGAGACGTGTTTGACGATATTAGAGGAGAAAAACAATAATAAAGAAAAGTGGGGAAATATGTTTGGTTGCATATTAACAGCTTTTCTATACCAATTAAAAGCAAAAGCAATTATGAGCAGAAGTGGCCGTGTTGTGCATCGGCCGTGCTCACGGCTGGAGCAGAGGAGAGTGCAGGAGAGAGCAGGCTGCTGTTATTCTAATTGCATGTTTACCCCCAGGTTATAGGTCTGAAATAGAGCCAAGAAAAAAAATGTTGCGGTAGAAATTCAATGCAACTTCACTGTGTTGATTCTCTCAGGGACAGAGAGAGTGAAATTACTTTTCTCTGCGAGCCGAGGCTCTGAATAGGAGGCAGAGAAAGAAAAGGAGCAGGAAATAGAGAATAGCTTTTTACCCTTGAATGCCGAGCCGCAGCGCTCAGTCAAAAGAAAGAAAGAAAGGAAGAAAGGAAGCCTTGGCTCTTGAGCACGTTTGGAAGAAATGACACGTCGGTGTGTACGGCCTTCATTAGCCCGTCAGCCTCCGTAAACAACAGAGGAGAGGGTTTCTGCTGAGCAGCTACAGGCACGTTAGGCTGGTTTACCGTCGCACAATGGAGGTCATCCCGAGGCGTTCGGACCGGACGCTTTCTCAGCCGTCATCGACCCCCACGGTTATCTCACGACAAAGCAGTTTTTATCATATGAACCCCAGAAACTGGGCCTCCATCACAAGATAGTCCTAACTTCTAACTTCTAATCCTTAAATTTGACCTAAGAAAAGACCGAAGAAAAGTCTGTATCTGATTCAGCAGAAATGGGCTGAGCGATATGGCTTTAAAATAATATTACAGTATTTTTAGGTGATATTGCGATACACGATATATATCTAGGATTTTAGTGTGTGTCTATGATTTTAGGACATTTCTGAGATTTTAGGGTATTTTCTGATTCTCCAATTTTAGGACTTCTCGGATTTTGTAACAATTCTAGGATTGAAGGACATTTCTCTGATTTTACGACAATGTTTGTTTTCTCATATGATTTCTAGACATTTGGCCTCAATCACCAATATACTCCTAACTTTATCCTTAAATTTGTTTTTTAAAAAAAAAAGACCTAAGAAAAGTCTGTATCTGATTCAGCAGAAATGGGCTGAGCGATATGGCTTTAAAATAATATTATAATATTTTTAGGTGATATTGCGATACTCGATATATATCTAGGATTTCAGTATGTTTCTAGGATTTTAGGACGTTTCCAGAATCTTAGGATGTTTCTTGTATTTTAAGACAATTCTAAGATTTTCAGACACAACAAGGACTTTACAATGTTTCTAGTATTGTGGGACGTTTCTCGAATTTTAGGACATTTTTCTGATTATAGGACGTTTCTCGGATTTTGTAGCAATTTTAGGATTCAAGGAGATTTCTCTGACTTTCGGACATCTCATATGATTTCTAGACATTTGGCCTCAATCACCAATATATTCCTAACTTTATCCTTAAATTTGACCTAAGAAAAGACCGAAGAAAAGTCTGTATCTGATTCAGCAGAAATGGGCTGAGCGATATGGCTTTAAAATAATATTACAATATTTTTAGGAGATATTGCGATACTCGATATATATCTAGGATTTTAGTATGTTTTTTTTAATTTTGTAACAATTTTACAAATGTAATTATTATAATAAGAAATTTTTTAAACAGGTTTTCCAGATTTTTTAAAAAATTCCTTACTATCTTTTTCTTTTTTCATTTATTCTTTACATTTTTATTTTTCACCAATTTCTTGCAAATTTTGGGGGTAATTTTTTTTGCCCTCTTCCCACTTTACTGCTCATCCGAAAGTCCAGATAATTTCACATTTTCGATGCGTGTGTGAAACAGGAAGGACAAGAGACGGTCGTGACGGCGAGGGGAGGCTGAAAACGACAAAGACAACCGACCCAAACTCAAACACAAATTAGAAATCTGTAATAAGGAGTTTCTTTCTTTTTTCTATTATTTTTTTGGGTTATTTTTTTCTGTCCTTGCTCCCTGCCTTCTTTCCATGTTTTTTTAGGGAAAACTAGATTTCTTATTATAATAATTACATTTGTAAAATTGTTACAAAATTAATATATTTTTTAAACAAGTTTTCCAGATTTTTTTTTTTAATTCCTTACTTTCTTTCTTCTTTTTTTTTATTCTTTAAATTTCTATTTTTTCACTAATTTCTTGCAAATTTTGGGTGTAATTTTTTTGCCCTCTTCCCACTTTACTGCTCATCCGAAAGTCCAGTTATTTCACATTTTCGATACATGTGTGAAAAAGGCCGAGAGACGGTCGTGACGGCGAGGGGAGGCTGAAAACGCAGAGAAGCCAATCGACCCAAACTCAAACACAAACTGAGAGTCTGTAAAATAGCGGTTTCCAAGTCGTGTCAGGCATAAAACTGTCAAACAGGGAAAGTGCTGCAGCAGTGTGGGAGAGAGGAAGACAGCGACTTGAAACTCCTCTTCTTCGGCGAGGAGGCGAGGAGGAGGAGGGGTCTGCGAAACAACTGGGAGTCAGTATGAACGCTCAGTAACTAACTGATGAAAAAGTGACAGTTCCCCGAGGTGAGACGGTGGATGTGGAGCGCAGAGAGACAGCATGCCCCGGAATAACGCACCGTCCACAGCTGGATCGGCAGAATCTTTGCATACGTGTCAGATACGGAGAGCTGGCTTCGCGATGGGAACGCCGGCTCTTAGAGGAGCTGCGTACCGTGAAAACCGAGACGCCAAAGTAAGAGGCCTCCTCTTATCAGAGTGACCTCATTCCTCCGCTCTTGTCTTTACATCAGCGGTTTGCCGCTTGGATGATGTCCACGGCTCCTCGCCGCGGAGAGGATGACAGCAATGGTGGCGAAATGAGCGGATGAGGAGATATGAGCGTCCTGGCTGTGTGTGTTTGAGCTGTGTCACGGCCATTACCCGTCCACCACGTCAGCGCCGGCCAAGGTCCATTCTTCAACTTAGGGTCAGTTTCACTAACAGCCACTTAAGCCCACTTCCCGAAGAGCTCTACAAAGGTAGAGTGCGCTCAGTCATGTCGAGCCCGGACAAGGTCAGGCGGGCAGGCAGAGAGTGCTGGCAGCGCAGCGTGCGTGGCGTCATGAATGCCAAATCGCGGCGGCCCCTGGCTGTGCCGTTTGACAGACATGTTTACACCTGATAGAAAATGCAGCGTGGACGGCCTGCCAAAACAGAGGGGATCCAAAGTGAGGGGTGCCAGCCTAGTTATTTATTTATCTGCTGCAAATCCATCCAGAGTGCAGCCAGGAGCCGGGCATGCCTCAGTGAGGAATCAGCCGGCCTGCGCTCAGACATGACAGTCTGAAACCACATGAGGGACGGGAAAAAACAGCTCTGACGCCCAGGAAAAGATCTCATGAAGCAGCTCAGAGCTTAGATTTACTCCTCAGACGTCTCACACAAAGTAAAGATTAAAGGGAGAGTTCACCAAAAATGACAATTCAGTCATTATCTGAACCTCAGAAAGAAGTCAGGTGAAGTTTTTAACGTCGTTTCACAAGAAAAAGGCGTCGCACTCTTTTCCCAAACAACTGAAGCAAATGGAGACCAGGATTCAAACAATAAAAAACCACAAAATGTTTCCGTACCGCTCATCTGAACTAGTTTAAGTGTCCTGAAGCCCCGACGGGCAGAGTTGTTTTTAAAAAAAAAGTCAAAAGCATTATGTTTTGGATTTTAGGATGTTTCTCTGCTTTTATGACATTTCTTCAAAAGTGGGACATGTCTCCGGTTTTAGGACATTTCTGTGACATTTCTAGGATTTTAGGACATTTCTAGGATTTTAGGACATTTCTAGGATTTTAGGACAATTCTAGGATTTAAGGACATTCCTTGGATTTAAGAACATTTCTAGGATTTTAGGACATTTCTAGGATTTTAGGACAATTCTAGGATTTAAGGACATTCCTTGGATTTTAGGACATTTCTAGGATTTAGGACATTTCTTAGATTTTAGGACATCTCTTGGATTTTAGAACATTTCTTGGATTTTAGGACTTATCTTGGATTTTAGGACATTTTTTTGATTTTAGGACATTTCTTGGTTTTTAGGACATTAGGGTCTTAGCTAGGACCTCTGTCAGGGTTGAGGGGATCCTCCACTGGCACGATTTTTGATCAACAAGCTCTTTTTTGATGCTGTTTTTTACACTCAGGCCCCTCGTGTCGCCTGTACTAGCAGTACAAAAACAATTCCCAGGTTCACTTTACTTTTTATGTCAATTGGAAAATGGTTGGGGGGCCACCCAGCACCCTTTATGGGGCCAGATTTGGCTCCTGGACTGAAAGTTGAGTATCACTGCCACGGTGCATCAAAAGGTACAAAACTGTACTTGTTTATCAAAAAGTTTTGGATAAAAACATGAAATAGTTCAGCATACGCGTCTAAAGAAAAACTCATATCAACATCTCTTACTGCCCCCAATTCAAAGCAGCCTGGCTTTGTGTATTCGATACGCCAGTTGACAAAAACCACTGAGACGCGCTGAAATGCAAGTAAACACCACTGAAGAGACTTTTTTTAATCCTCTGGAGAAACTTCAGCCTTCTGGTAACCATCAGATCAGACGACTCGGAGACGTCGCTCACGCAGAGCTCCTTTCATGTCCTCTGTGGTGCCACCGATCGCTGTGTTATCTGCACATACTCTCATATCGCACCACACAACAATGTGCTGAGTCACATGCTGCCGTGTCAGATGCCAGGCTGAGGGGTTTGATTCGGGGACGAGGACGGCACGGTTAGAACAACAGATATACAGATAGCAGTTAATCTGCCGTCTGTCTTTGTGAGGGACACACCGACAGACTTCAGCTGGTTTTTCAAGTAACGCAAGACGAAGAAACCCAAACAAACAGATGAGACTCTGCTGAACTGACCGGCTGCAGATTTTCAATGAACAAAGAAATACTGAGTCCAATAAAAACACAAAAATAACAACAGCCTTTTATCCAGACAACAAATGAGGAGCCGGACTCCCTGTGCAACCTAAATAAGCTGCAGCTAACACCTCCGGTACCAGCGGGGACGAGGACACTCCCAAAATGCAAAACCGGAGAAAAATCAGACTCAGTTTCAGATGAATTGGGACATTTGCTAAAAAGATTATATATTTAGTTATTTTGCTCTTCGTAGTTTTTATTTACTTTTAGTAGTTTCACATTTTAGTGTATGCATCTATTAGCTGTAGCAAGCAAACTTTGAGCCTTTTTTTTTTTTCAAAAAGATGTTTAAAGGGCATGAGCAATATGCCGAAACATGGCCAATTTTCTTCAATAAATTAGTACAAAAAATAAAATAAAAAATAGAAGAAAGTTACCTGAATATAAGCAAAAGAAGAAAAAAAAAATGGAAAAAAGTGCTGAATTTATTTATTTTTTTAAATTACTTTTCCCCCTGTAAAATAATGTTAAATATAAACTTGTAATAATTATAGATATAGTTTTCTGGACATTTTTCTGTTTTGTTTTTTTAAATTTTCAGATCATTTACTAATTTCTTTCACTTTGTTGGACATTTTTTCCCCAAGTTGATCACAGCCTTTTCTTTCGTGTCTATTTTTCAAAGAAATCAAAGCAGTTAGCTCAGGTTTAAAGGGTTAAATGGCTTTTAAAGGGTGTCTGAAAGCAGCACAAGTCAGCTGATGTCAATCCAGGTTTTAAGGGTTTAACTATAAACCATGCCAGGCGAGCATACTAACATTGATATTATTCTATAACACGAGTTGCCGTCTTGACGTCATAAATGCAGAAACATAAAACATACAAGTCGATGTTTGGTCAGTGGTGAGAAACTTTTTTATGAATTCACATATTAAATATAAATTTTTGATCACATGTGAAGTGTAATACGTATTTATGTTAACAGCCGTCTGTAGAGTGACCGAGAATAAATATTTAAAAAATAAAATAAAACAGGTATGCTTCCTCTATGTATTCCCCCACAGCTATTACTCAAATATAACAACATGATAAAATGCTTCCTTTGGGGTACGAAGAAACCCAGAATCAATTTAGATAAATTATACCAGCCAAAGAAAGATGGGGGGCTATCCCTACCAAATATATCCTATTATAGCTATTCTTTTGAAATGGCAAAACTTGCAAAACACTGGAATGTAAAAAATGCAGACCTAGACTGGATCTTGATTGAGCAGGAGCTCACGTTCCCTTTCAAACCCACAGAGAATCTCTCACAAACAATTAAGCAAAAGGATGACAATATGATGAACCCAATTTTAACTCATTCAAGGAAAACTTGGCGGGACATGCATAAAAATTGTAAAATCTCTCATAACACCCAAAAATATGCATCTATTTGGCACAATGCTAAAATAAAAATAGGTAAACAAACCATTTACTGGGCCCAATGGTTGAAAAATGGCATTAGAACATTAGATGATATTTTTGAGGAGGGTAATTTTGTGTCCTATCAAACATTATTAGAAAAATTTAAACTTAAAGGAAGAGCCCATTTTTGGAAATATTTACAACTCAGACACTGCATTAAAGATAAGATACTTCTACATGATGATGCTAATATTATTGATCAGTTCTTAAAATTACCATCAAGACTTCAAACAGCCTCCAAGTGGTACGAGATATGTCCCTGGAAGACCAGCAAAGGGTGTGATTATTTAAGGAAGCTATGGGAGAAAGATTTGGATTGTCTTTTGGATGAAGGAGTGTGGAAGGGGATTCTTTCCGACACTGAAAAATATGTCAGAGAAGCAAGGAGCAAATATATTCAATATAAAATAATACATAGATATTACTATACCCCTACTAGACTGAATAAAATGAAATTAATAAATGATGACTTATGCTGGAAATGTAAAACACAACGTGGTACATATCTACACGCAATGTGAGAATGTACTCAAGTTTTCCCATTGTGGGAAAACGTTTTGAAGGTAATAGGAATTGGCTAGGATGTATTCTTCCAATCTCACCAAGGCTCTGTCTCCTTGGGGACAGAACAAAAGTACCAAATTTAAACAAATTTAAATATCGAATATTAAAATCTGCTCTATTAACTTGTGCTCGTCTGATTTTGAGGTGTTGGAAAGAACCCCAAACCCCAACTATGGAAATGTGGAAAGTTCAAATGATGGAAACGGCTGCATGTGAAGAAATGTTGATGAGACTGAACGGTGGGAATGAATCTGCTAATGAACAATGGGAAAGGTTTAGAAATTTTGTATGTACAGGAAACTGAAAAGTAAATATTTATCTGTCAATGTGACTTGATATGATAGTATTCAGGGTGGTTCCAGGTCTCCAAGAGTAAAATTTAAGATTTTTGATGCCTTGGGGCTTGGCAAGCCAATAATTAATTAGTACTTTGAGAACCTTATACCACACCTACTGAACACCCATTATTCAAACCTTATTGTTGAACCTCTCAGTTTTTATTTTAGATAATTGGTGATAGACATTGCCTGCTGGAACCTGCCAATTTGTTCTGTTTTATTGTATTTGTTGTTGTAAAAATTAAAATTCAATAAAATGTGAATTACAAAAAAAAAAAAATAAAATAAAAATACAATATATAAAATGTTTAAAAAAAAGAAATAAAAATCTTAAATATTAAAAAAAAAGATAATACAAAAAATGACAAAAAAATGATAACTCCCTGAGGTTTTGCAAAGAAAAAGTTGACCATGGCAACACTTTATTTGCACTTTGTAATTAATTAATTTTATCGGCGATCATTAAAATAAAACACAGATCCAGATAATCTGCAAAATGCCAAATATCGACCCCGATAATCGACCGGGCCGATAATCAGTCGACCTCTAATGTGTAACCAACTGAACATCACCAAACCCCTACAAAATAAAAGCTCTGAAATACACCGCGGCTGAAAGAAATTGACACGATTAGACGTCAGGTCTGAAATAGAAACGTATTTGTCGGCGGTTTTAAAAGACTTCTGAGCTCGCCCTGAATGTTTGACTGTAAGTCGGCCAGACCGTTTCCCTGGTTAACGGGAAATAACTCAATGTGCTGAGAGCTGAAGCGCCGCAGCATTGTTCCAGCTGGCGGAAAAAAAGGAAATGAAGATGGAGTGGTTTGATTTCATTTGTTAGCAGGTGCATCCATTTCGTGTTCCTCCCCACACCCACCTCGCCGCTCAGTCAAAGCGCTTATCAGAAATTGGACACCCCAGTGACAAATCGAGCCTGCGATTAAAGGGAGAAAGAGGAAAGCTTTGTTAAGTGCTGCTGATTGGGATCCCAGGCTGCCCTCACACATCAGACATGTGTGTGCGTGTGTGTGCTTGTGTGTGTGTGTGTGTTTGGTACAGAGCCAATAGCAGAGCTGACACCATCACCTCCTCTTCTCCCATTTTCTCGTCTCTCCAGGTGTTCCCACGGCTTACATTTCTGCTCCGAGTACTCCGCAAACAAAACCAAATCAATGCAGCTGTTCGCCCGCCTCGCACTCTCACATACATACAGTACGTGCATAGGAAATTACACACACACACACACACACACACACACACACACACACACCTGTGATTTTCCCCCTGCAGGAGTAATGACCTCCTCTGCTCTCTCCCCGTGTCTCCTTATTGACATGTGCGCTGTGTTTAACAGAGAAAAAAGTTAAGCCTCTGTGTGTTTGTCCCACCCGGACCCGTATTATTGACCCAGCATTAACCAGCCCCGGCCTGTTTGCCCGGCTGATTTAAGAGCGGGGTCAGAGCCGCTCGGCTCGGCACAACTGTGCAACGCTGACTCTCACAAATCATCCTAAAAGGGCTTAACGCACAAAAACAGCTTCCAGTGTTGCACAGGGCTCGCTGTGAGAGATTTATCCACTTTGCCATTATACTAACTGGCCTCTCCCTCCCAGACGAGCTGCATATATATATATATATATATATATATATATACACACAGTATATGCAGGGTTCATACACATTTTTAGCAATAAATTTGAGGCAAATTTTAATTACCATACATTCACTGAAACGACCATCAATACTTCTTATGGGTTCTTTTTCATTACTGTATAATAGCTTTTTGAAATATATATTATTTTAAGACATAATAAATTCAGAACAGGGTTAGAACTGAATACTTCAATATAGTTAAGGGACTGTTGATTATTTATGATGGGGGGGTGCAAAAAAGGGGGAGGCATGTCAAATATTTTTAAGCACTTGGGAGGGACTTATGCTTTAATTTTGGCTTTGAGGGAGGGGCGTTCAACTTTAGATGGCTGTATTTTATATTTATTTTATTGTTAATTTCTAAAGAAATCATGCTTTTGAAGGAATGTGTTTTTAATTTTTTTTTTCTTTAGATTTTTTTGGTGATCTCCAAAGGAAATATTTGGGTGATAATTTGGCTTAAAAAGAATTTGGGAGATTTTTTTCTTGTAAAAAATTTGGTAATTTTAAAAGGAAAAAAAAACAAAAAACTTTTTTTTTCTTTTCAAGTTTTTTTAAATACAAAATATTGGTGATTTCTTTAGGGGAGGTTTTTTTTATTATTATTATTTAGGCATTTTTTAAAGAAAAAAACATGGTATTTTTTGTCTTTTAAAAAGTATTGATTTTTTTTTTTTTTAATGAATTTTGGCCATTTTTTTTCCTTTAATTTTTTTTTTTTTGCCTTTTTTAATTTATTTTTTGTTGGGGGGGGGTCAAGAAAACGTTTTTGTTGGTTTTTTTGTTGGTCTCCTTTTTTATTTTTATTTTTTGTGGATCCATCTCTGTCGGGATCTTTTCCATACTGTTGTCAAACACTGAGTGAGTCTGTCAGTGGCAAAAACACTTTCAGTGGACATAAATTGACAGTGAAATATGACCCTAAATGGTTACATGCAGCCTGTTTTTGCAGTCTCACTTAATATTGGACCACTTTCAATAATGATTGTTCCCATTAGTCGCTTAAAATATGTCCAAGTGACCCTTACACTGTGTTTTGTTTTACAGAAAGTTTGACTCATCACAGTTAGTTTAAAATGTCTTTATGGCACAATTCTTTAAATTTTATGCAGATATTGTTGCTGCAGGCCAAAGAAAAAGCTCTTGCTGCGGTTTGACGGGTCTGTTTGTGAAGGTGGATGATGGAGATGCAGGTCTGGTGCGATGTAAAGAGCCGGTAAAAAATATTCTGCTGCAGCCACACGAGTCAAAAACAAATGCCTACATGCCGACCTCCGAACCCTGCTGTGTAAATGTTCGATAAAAGCTGATCCGTCTCCATCCTGCGTCTGTGCGAGGTTGGTAAGGTCAGCCGCCTCCGTGGCAGCTCTGACATTCAGTCTGGCCTCCAGCGAGACCAAACGAGTCCCCCCTCGCACCTACGGACCAGCCGAGGAATAAAAGACATCTCTTTTCCACCAGACGCGGCTGTTTGGAGACACACAAGACATCTGCGGTCTCTCCTTCATCTCCTGTGTATATGTGAGCGCCTCGCTACCCCCGGTTCTTCCCCCAGCAGACGCTGGCTCGGGGCACCGGGCGGCCAGCTGCTGACTCTGCGGAGAGCCGGGCAAACACGGGCCCGGCACGGCAAACATCTCACCTCTGTGTCTGCATGGGAACATGTGGCCCTCGCAGGCTCGCGGGGCCGCCGTCTGTCTGCCTGTCTGACTGTGAGCCTACACGCGCCGCCGGTGTGTACCGGTGTTGTCATGGCACCGAGCATTTTTACTCCTACACTGGTTTTAATAGACAAAAACAATCACTACGACGCCAAAGCAAACAGGCCAAATGTCACACAACATCTACACCACCGTTTATGACGATGCACTTTACTGATTCAGAAGCTAGAAAACCTTAATGATCATCGCACAGAGCGCAGCAACATCAGCAGCGCTACTCCTGATCAGCACGATAAAAAGACCCGAGAGAAAAACACAAAAACCACTTCAGCAAACAAACATCCACAGCCAACAACACAGGTTCTAAAAACTTAAAAAACACTACTTTTACGCTACTGTTTTTGTTGTTTTTTTGCACAAGAATAAATATAAATACTGTATCACATTACATTTATTTTGTGCACTAGAATAAATGTAAGTACAGCACAAGAATAATGTAGTGTTTTTTTACTAGAATAAATGCAATTACTGAACAAGAATAAATGTATTTATTGCAGATTTTCCATCTAAAATTTAGCAACGTTTTTTTTGCACTTTTATCACAGGAGCATTTACATGTTGGGATGTTAAAGTGAGTAAATCTTCAGGCTAAATAGTTTTATATTTTGCCCCTGAGGCCCTGGATTTAGATTAAACGGTAGCAAACCTCAATCCTTTTCACTACTAAAAAATGCAAATGAGCATTGAAAACTCAGATTTTTCACTTTTTCTTTGATAAAACCAGGATTTCTTTCAAAATGACGCTAAACTCAACCGATCCCGTCCTTCCTGCTGGTGCTGAGATGGAGTCATGTGAGTAATGGAGTTAGAGCCAGATGATGAAACTCTTTTTCCTATCGCTCACTCTCTCTCTTGCTTTTTGCATCACAGCCGCTCGTACGGATCTCCTGCGGCCGTCCAATGATTCAAGACTGATGAGGCATGCTCAAAGGTCTATGCCATTGAGCACAGCATTAATGCACCCGGCAGCAAATTTTTTGCCATCGACCCCCGTTCCCCGCAATAAGGACGGAGCCATCAATCAGGCCGAGATAGCAGACACCAGACACGGGCTGATGAAGTGGGGGACTTTGGAGCTAATGACAAATGGATCTCTCAGATATGGTCACAGTATACCATGACAGTCCGCCGAGGACACTTGACCTTTAGCAAAAAACCCGGAGCCACTTTTTGCCAACGCTGTGCGGTGCAAAAAAAGTTGAATATATGCAAACTGTTAAGAAAGTGCGTTTTATTGTGCGAGAGCTCCCGGGGCCGGCGGAGTCTCGGGCCCCGTCAGTCTCACAGGAGCTGCTCCTGAACGGCCCCGGCCCTCCTCTGTTCTCACACCAAAAAACTCCGGGAGTGACCTTCAGGAGGCCGCCTCGTCCTGCTAATTGGGGTCTCTACAGAGCGCAACACACACACACACACACACACACACACACACACTGGAGGCGGGACTGGTGCAGAGAGGAGGTGACATAGATGGCGGGGGCCTGTGTTTTCTACTTGCTGAGAAAAAAAGTTGGACCTGGGCATAAAAATTAGGGGTTGGCCGATATTTGTTTTTCAGAGCCGATACAGATTATTAGTAGTTAATGAGACCGATAACTGATATTTGGAGCCGATATGCATTTACAGTAAAAACGAAAATCCTTCTGTCGATATTTAAAAGTTGGAGTTTAACAAACTCCAACACAAAACTTTGTTTAAACGCTTTTAGCAAATCAAAACTGAACCTTTAAACATCATATACAGCAAGTTCCCACCAACTTTTTTATATAAAGTAAAAGTTTAAATAAAAAATGAATAAATAAAAAGAGCTCCGCTTTTTTTAAAAAAAAAAGTAAAACTTCCTCCCATGCTGACACTTTCTTGGCACTTTTTGATTAATTAATGTTTAAGATATAAAACGGCGACAGAGATGATCAACAAAATACCAAATACTGGCCCCGATCAACCCCAAATAAAAACTTCAATATGCAGAATTATACATCACGTAGTTCCAACAAAGCAATCTGATTGGTCCACAAGCAGTATTGGCAGATTGGAAATGTCAAACTATCGTACCGGAGGCTCAAAATTATGGCATTTTGTAAAAATTGCCGTACGCCAGTCATACTGGCAGGAAACGCAGTGATATCTTAGTAAAAAACAACCACTTTTCATGACACTGTCCTTTCACGACACGCAGAAATATTTCGCTTAAAAAACAACCATGTTTGCGACACGATACCAGCAGGGAACGCCATGAAGTCGCACTAAAACACAATGCTTTATGTGGCACTAATCCAACTGGATATAAGGCTGTCTTGTCGAAAAAAGAAACACTTTAGGAGTCATGTCCCGACCACCATCCCCTCCACCTCCCGATGACAAAATCAGCTCATAAATTACGTCACTTTAGAGATTTCGATATCAAACGTATGAAAAGTGCAAATGTAACCTGCTCATGGTTTGCAGAGACGTATAATCAGGGCAGGACTCGATAAGCATTTTGCTTCCTCTTACTCCTTTTTGCACACGAAACAGAAGATAATGTTGCTCATTAAACATCTGATTTATATGTTCACTGATTTTTTAAAATTTTCATATCCATAGTTTTTTAAATAAAGTTGTTTTTTATTCTAAAAGCCAACTTTTTTTTCTAACTGGGCTGTGAATATATAATGCGGTGAACATGTCGAACAAACGTACCTAAATTCATAATATCCAACATAAGAAGCAGTCCAGAGGGAAAAGTTATGCAGCCGTTGCAAAACAAAGTTGGACGACCGCAAATATTTAAAAGATAACATAACAGAGTCGGTGACAAATCTTTAAAAAACAATATAACATTAAGCTGTACGCCAAATACAGCTACTACTACTGAGTGAACACAAGTATATAATAATAAATTCATACTGTGTAATGGTATTTGAAAAAGTGCGTCCCGGGTTTGTAAAGGCACGGCGGGTCGGGCGGGTCGGCGCTCTGCTCTCAGGTAATTTAGCTGCAGCTGCTCTGAGCCGACACATCATCACATCAAAGCCGCTCGCCATCAGCGCCTTCAGCACGCCAAATAAAAGAAGGAGAAAATGTGCAGGAAGTCGTCCTGTAAAAACAAGATACTGGGAGCCTTTATGTTGGGAAAGTTTTTGGAGAGCTGTTTTTTAAAAATGCATTTAAATATAATGGAACTAAATGGCATTCGGTTTGTGGTGCTCAAAGTGCCAAAAAATACATTTGAAAAACTCAACAACAATGATTTTTTCCAGAAATCATGACCCAGATACTGACGATAATACACAGAGCTCGTTGTGAGCAGTTTTAATGTCAAAATTATTCTACTGGGCACCCCATATCACAATATTTTTAGGCTATATCTCAATAATTTGAAATGCCCTTTAAACTAATAATTAAAATGTTACAAGAAAAGTACCTGACACTGAACGCAAAAAAGAGTTAAAAATCAAAAACAAACGACAAGGATCTAAGAGAAAATGTTAAAAATACAGTCGCGGTCTGGAGCTCTGCAAAAGCCCTGCTTTGTGTGTGTGTGTCTGCTTCGATTAACCCTCAAATTGTATCAAATTGAAATTGCGAATACATTTTACAATTGCAAATGTTTTGGACATCCATCGCCATGGTTACATGGTTACTGGGACGTTTTGGCCAGAGGAAAGTTGCATAACATCGAGTGAGAAGTTGCATAAAATCACTCAGTGCGTTTCATCGAAATTTCAAAAATATTGCTCAAGTTTTGCTCAAATCTGTGATGTAAATCCAGCGACTGAGAGGCAGAGAGCCGCAGAGAGAGAAAAAAAACGAAACGCCGGTGGCCTCTAAAAATGACGTTACAATATATACTAAATTTTCGCGATATAGTCATTTTATGGAACAAGCTGCAGTAAGCTGAATAAATTCAATATGTCCCCCAACAAAACTACAAGTGAGAGAAAACACTCGATGTTTGCGGTGAAATGTCCCTTTAAGGTTAACAGACTCTTTTCTGAAGGAATGAAAGGCCGTACAGTGAACCTGGTGACCATTTTAAACTGATGGATCCACAGAAAGAGACTTTTAGCAGAGGGTGGCCATGAATAGAAAGGTCTGCATTTAATTTGCTAATCCATCATTCCAATTGTGCTCGGTAACAAAGGGAGAGGAGAGCGGCGGGGCATTCAGAGGCAGCCGAGCATGCTGAGGGGTGCGTGTGTGGTTCTCCATGGAGCCAGAGAGGCCGTGGCCCTTGGCCCTAAAAGCCGGCCGGCGCTGGGGAGAATGGGCTCCGATGAGCTCAACGCAGGCAGGACTAATCCCTCCATGTCCGCAGAATTGTTTAACTACGTTTGACTTGATTAACCCAAACCCCTCGATTGCACTCACAATCTATTTGTCCAATCAAGTCTCCGGCGCTCATCGTGCTGCAGTGTGTGGGTGGCGGTGGTGAGCGAGGGAAAGAAAAAGAGAAAGACGGAGAGAGAGAAACAAAGGGGGCTGCAAAACAATCCGTTCGGAGGAAGCGCGCAGAAGTCAAAAGGACAGCTTTTTTTCTTTCTGCTTGCAATTCTCCAAATGCACACCAGCTCCTGCGAACCAGCTGTTGCTAACATTCAAAGGTCAGACGACTCTCGCCTTGAGAGATTTCAAGTAGAAAGTCGGCCGCGGTGTTTGAGCAAACCGCCCCGCCACGCCGCTTTCCAGCAGCTTCATGGGAAAAAGGGAATTTAAAGGCACTCTCCCTGCGTGGAAATAAGGTTGCCAGGAAGATTAACCCAGCTTCCTTTTATAGCCTCTGACAAGAGGTTAAATCACACATTACACCGCCTGAAATGTCTCCTAGTAATTAGATCAAGAATATTACTCTCTCTTCTTCTCCGCGCAGACTGCAGCTGATCAAAGCCTAATGATGGTGTCAGTGCCACTGGCAGTGCAGGCTGGGTAAATCTCCCCATCGGGATGGCAATCTGTCAGGGCCGCGAGCCCCGCTAAACAGCACAGGACACAAACACAATGGTGCTTGACACAAAGTAGACTCAATGAGCCGCATCGCTCACCAACCAGCCATCCATCAGCATTAAAATCCACTGTAACCATAAAACATCTCTTTGTTTGGCGGTTTTATACGTGCACACACAGTCACAACGTCTGGTGGAAACACAGCTGCTTGGTGGCTAAAAAGCCGCAAGAAAAGCAGCGATGTCAAGGCAAAAAACAACCACCTTTCATGGTGCTACTCCTGCAGGAAACGCAGCGATGTCAAGGCAAAAAAAAACGCTTTTCAAGGCAAAATACCAGCAGGATACAAATATGTGTCTGTATAAAAACAAGCTGGCGATGTCCCAGCGAGAAACACGGTGATGTCTCAGTGAAATGCAACATTTTTCGTGGCACAATACTGCCGGGATATGAAGTGACATCTTGGTAAAAACAACCTGCTTTTCAAGCCACTATCCTGAGATTTCTCAATAACAAACTGTCTGTGGCACAATACCAGCAGGATACGCTGTGACTTCTGCGTAAAACACAAATCCCAGCAGGGAAAGCGATAACGTCTCTGTAAAATAAACATTTTTTTGGGAACTATCCGTGCAAGTAACGTAGTGATTTTTCTGTAAATAATAACCATTTACGTGGCGATATCCTGCAGGAAAAACAGCAAAAGAAAAATGACGTTCGTGGCAGTAACACAGCGACGACATGAAAGAACAACCGTTTACGCGGCACAATATCGGCAGGAAACTCAGTGACTTCTTGGTTAAACAAAACCGCTTTCAGGGGCATTATACCAGCAGGAAACACAGCGACGTCTCAGCTGAAAACAAACACTTTCTTGGCGTGTCTTGCAGGACATGCAGCGATGTCTCGCTTAAAAAAACCTTTGCCTGGAGAATACCGGCAGGGAACCGTGTGATGTCTCACCAAAAAACAACTAGAAAGACAACAAGATTTTTGGCACAATACCAGCAGAACGCACAGTGACATGTCAATCAAAAACTACCACTTTTGGTGGCACCACAGCCGAAAACGCAGCCATGTCAAGGCAGAAAACAACTGCTTTTTGTGATGATACTCCAGCAGGAAATGCAAAAAATAACCATATTTCATGACATTTTTGCAGGACACACAGCGATGTTATGATACAAAAAAACGCAGCTTTTGCTGGCACGATACTGGCAGGGAACTCTGTAATGTCACGCTTAATAACCCTGTTTTACATGGCACCCGCCTGGCAGGACGTATAGCATTATTTTGGTAAAAAACAACAATTTTTAATGGCACAAAATGGTCATCAATACGTGATGACATCTCGGTCAAAAACAACCTCTCTCTGAGGCTCTAACACAGCAGGAAACAGAACAATCTCTCAGTGAAATAAACATGTTTTTCCGGCTCTATCCCAGCAAATAATTTAGTGACGTCTCTGTAAATGACAACTGTTTTTGTAGCAATATCCGGGCGGGAAACACAGAGGTGTCTCGATGGAAAACAACCGCTTTTTGTGGCAGAACACAAAGCGATGTCTCCACAAAAACAACTGCTTTTTGTGGCACATTACCAGCAGAATACGAAGTGACACCTCAGTCAAAAACAACCATTTTGGTGAAACTATCGTGGTTAGAGACGCAGCGATGCCTCTGTAAAAAAACAACAACAAAAAATGCGATATTTCGGCATGAAACGCGACGTCTCAGTAAAAATGACTCATTTTTGAGGCACTATCCCGGCTGAAAACGCAGCGATGGCTCACTTAAAAACAACCCGTTTTGTTATTTGTTGGTCTCAAACAGTTTGAGTCATCGACCTCCTGATGATAAAGCCACCTCGCTTTAGAAACGTCGGGATCTCACGTATGAAACGTACAAATGTAACGTATCGGTGGTTTTGCAGAGACTTTCTGTCTCCTCTCAGTGGAGAAGCTCGCAGAGGCGTCGGTGACATCTGTGAGTTTTATCCTGATAACAGTGAAACCCGCCACCGGAGGATCTGCCGTCTCTCCGTGCCAACGCAGATCTAAGCAGCACCTGGTCCCTTGATGGGGTGAGGGGGCTACTGGCTATTAATTACAGAAAGCCGACACGCGGCGCAGGCGAACCCTTCGCAATGAGACCCCGGGACGTCAGATACGCGGCGAGACGAATGCGTCTCTGTCACACAGCAACTCGACCTGCCTCGGGACTCTTTCCACACGAGCACTTTTCAAGTGTGCTTTTCAAACTGTGGCCCGGCCTCCTTCCTCCTCGCGCCCCCCCAAATCTCAATCACATTCTGCGGATGTTACACCACTTCAGGGGACGACTAATGCAAAAACAGCTGTGCAGCAGCATGATAAAAGTTGACATTTTCCTTTTCTAATTCAATGCTTCCTCTGTAAACAACCTCGCCTTTTTTTTTTTAATGCAAACACATAACGGTCAATTTCATTATTTGCTCTCAAACAAAAGGGGGAAATGGCGGGAGATATGCCAATCATTTATCGCTGAGAGATGCCTGACAAAAAGAGGCCCTGACAGCTTTTCTTTCTCGTGTCAGCTCCTGGGAAAAAAAAAAGGGGGGCCCCCAGACAACAGGTCTGACCTCGGTCTTAACCCCCCATACAGGTGCCAACACAGGAAGCAGGAGAGCTTTTCACAGGACGCAGGGAGAAAACGTCGCTCTCAGCCAAAGACCTGCTCTCAGAGATCATTTAGTCGGGCACAAAGACGGCTCAGTGCATCTGAAAAGCAAATCTCCTTGAACACATTAATGGTAAAGATTGAAAAAGCAGCTGGTTTAGAGTCACGATGGAAGATAAAACTCCACAACCGAGTAGCGACGGCGCATTATTGTGTGAAGGCTGTTAATCTTTAAGTGGTTCAAAGTTTAAATAGCAACTTTTAAAGGCAGACTTTGCAGATTTTTTAACCAGCTTTGAATCAAAACAACGTGTGGATGAACTGAGTTAAACTTCTCTACAGATCAACCTGCCGAAAAGACACCGAAACATGAATTTCCCTGAGTGTCACGCTGCTGATCAAACGACAGACTGCACTTTTTTATTTGCAAACTTATCTTTAAACTAGATTTTACATCATTTTAAATAATCTTTCAATATTTGCACATCTTGTCTGCACTTTTAATGGTGATTTTTATTTTAAAATGTTTAAACAATTTGTAATTTATTTACCTTTTTTATCTTATCTCTTTAACTTTTTTATTGTAAATCTGTGTCCTTTATTAGGTTTTTATATTTTATTGCTTTGTATTTCTTGCAATGTCTTAAATTTCTAGAAATGCCCCCAAATCCTACAAACATCCCAAAATCCTGGAAAACTGAAATCTGAGAAATGTCTTAAAATCCAAGAAATGGAGTGTGTCCAGATCAACCTGCTCATATGCCTGCAAAAAGCCTCCGAAACACGCCAACTTTACTTCTGTATTTAGAAAACTTATTTTTAAACAGGATTTTATATCATTTCAACTAATATTTTAATCTTTGCACCTCTCGTCTGCACTTTTCTTATTTTTGATGGTGATTTGTTTTCATTATTTAGTAATTAATTTAGCCTTTCATATCTTATCTGTTACATTTTTGTAAATATGTATCCTTTATGTTTTTATATTTTACTGCTTTGTATTTCTAGAAATGTCCCCAAATCCAACAAACATCCCAAAATCTGAGAAACGACTCAAATCTGAGAAATGTCTGAAATACTAGAAACATCTTAAAGCCCTAGAAATGTCCTGAAACTCTAAAAAGGTCCTAAAATCCAAGTAATTACTTAAAATCCTAGAAACATCCTTCAATCTGAGAAATGTCCTTAAATCCTAGAAACATCCTAAAATCCTCAAAACATCCCAAAATCCTAGGAACATCCCTAAATCCGAGAAATGATTGAAATCCTGGAAATGTACAAAAATCAGAGAAATGTCCTAAATTTCTTGAAATGTCCCCAAATCCAACAAACATCCCAAAATCCTAGAAACAACCTCAAATCCAAGAAATGAACTTAAATCCTAGAAACATGCTAAAATCCTAGAAATATCTTTAAATCCTGGAAGTGTCCTAAAGTCGTCCTAAAATCCCTGTTCTAAGGAAACAAAAACACTGATGCTGATTTTCAGGTGATTCTACACTAAAGAAAACTTATGTTTTATTCAACTTTTGCCAAAATATCCCCCTGAATCCTTCACACTGGACCTTTAAAGTCAAAGAAAAAAAAGGACTATTGTTGGACAGCGATCGTCATAATAATCGAGCAGAGACTTTCGAGTCGAGCGTGAGCCCTCCAGCTGAGCGGGATAACGTGACTCGTGTGCTGCGCGGCCGACTCCAGAGTTGAACTCTGAACTGTGATTTCAGCCAACATCCCCCCCGCAGGGCGACAACTGCATCTCTGCACATTCCTGGAAACGCGGCCAGCTGAAGACAGCAAATACACCAGAGAGGAGGACACATAAACAACGTAAGCCGGCCCGAGAGCCGCGCCGATGTTTACTGTCTCGCTAAGTGCATTTCATCCCCGCTGCTTTCACAGCGGCGGCGGTATTTGGGCCCGCGGTGCAGAGGGGCTGCTGATGCCACAGGTCTGTGTGCAGAGCGCTCAGTCACAGGCTGCACACACTGTTTGGACAATGTAGGTGTCAGACACACTGCCTGTCTGGAATAAAGATTCAGCTGCAGAACGCCCTCCGCTTCCTTTACGGCGGAGGCTCGATAAAAAAGTAAAATGTTTTTGGGAGTGTTGAAAGTCTAACAGGAATTTCTGCCTTGTTTGACTCGCTATCAGGGAGAAAGGTCCGCGTCTGATTCAAACGGGCTCCGAATGACATGCCAGAGATTAGCCTCTGAAGGTCACAGTCTTCGCCTATCCTTTCAGCCGCTTTTCACAACACAACCCGGGGCCCTTTTGAACAACAGGAAGAATGTCATCTGGTTACTTTTCAAGGCACGGAGATACCATTCACTGCGGCCAACAATGGCTGCAAACAGGACCAGAGGGTTAAGAGGTTATGAAGGGCCCCATTCTAAGCGCCGCTCGATCTCCAGCACGCCGCACGCACACGGAGACAACACACCCACACACTGAGGCCTGGAGAAGTGATGCAAGCGATGATATACTGAGGAAAGGGTCATGGCAAAGTGCCGTGCACTGACCGCTCGCCCCAGTCTCCGTCCCTCCCCAGAAAAGCTCTGAAACAGACCGAGCCTCCGAGCGTCGACTGTTTGTCCGCGCCTCAGATACGCTCGCTGCTTTGTCATTTTGGGAGATATAACTCCACGATACCAGAAACTCCATCCTCTGGGTTATTGTGTCTTTGCAAAGGTTACAAAGAGCAAAACACATATTTTTATTACACAGCTACTCTCTTGGCAAGAAAATAACAAACTGGTGTTTTAAATACCTCAAATATACAGCGTACACAGGCGAATTCACAGAAGCATCGAAATCATAGAGATGTCCCAAAGTCAGAGAAATGTCCTCAAATCAGAGAACTCTCCCAAAATCTGAGAAATGTCCTAAAATCAAAGAAATGTCCCAAAATCAGAGAAACGTCCTTAAATCAAAGAAATGTCCTAAAATCAAAGAAATGTCCCAAAATCCGAGAAACGTCCTCAAATCAAAGAAATGTCCTTAAGTCAAAGAAATGTCCCAAAACCCTTGAAATGTCATAAATCATAGAAATGTGCAAAAATCCAAGAAATGCCCTAAAACCCTTAAAACCTCCTAAAATCCTTAAAATGAGAAATGTTCTAAAATCTGAGAAATGTCATAAAATCCTAGAAACCTCCTATAATCTAGGAAATGCCCTTAAATACTAGAAACATCCCAAAATCCAAGAAAAGTGCCAAAAATCCTAGAACTGTCCAAAATCAAGAAACACTTATCTCCTTCCAATCTCTCCGGACAACGAGCATTATTATTACACGTGTCTGAGGCAAAAAAAAATTTAAATAAGAAAAACCATCTTAATACTACTCGTTCGAAGTAATCCAAGTGCCCTGAAGCCCCGACAGTCCAAGTTGTTTTGAAAAACGTCACTAGGTGAGTTTACATGAAAGATTTGCACAAAACTTCAGCGATATTTTTGAAATGTTGATAAAACACAATTTTAAAATGACTGCGTTTCCACGGAGTGATGCTGTGCTGATAACATCCCAGTAACCATGGCGATGGATGTTCAAAACATTAGCAGCTTTATTTCTATTGCAGCCACCAAACTAGCCATCAATATTAGCAAATCCAAGGCCACGTAGGCGTGTTATGGAGCCACATATGAGGGATTTCTGGGAGATGTAGTCCACGATTTCACAGAGGAATTGTGGATTCCAAATTTCCGGATGATCCTCAGAGTTACGTGATGCAATAACAGCTCTCGTAGCTCCTGCTGCATCATGAGGGAGCCAGTTCCTACTGAAGAGCACACAGCTGTAGCATCACGTGATCTAGAAAAGACTAAAAAGTGTTTCTATTGCAAAATATGCCTTTTCGAATCACCTAAAGACACCACTTTATGCTCGTGTAAAAGCTTTTTGCAATAAAAGGAAGGTTTTTTTTTTTTTAAATTGACATGTTTCCATTATTTTACATTCACAGTTTAAGTGCTGATGGAGAGCCGCCTTGTGTGTTCTTGTTGTAGGAGCCATAATTTATGAAAGTGAGATCCTGGTCATCAGAAGCAGCTCTCCTCTCAAACACTCTTATTCAACAACAAAAAACGATCTGCTATTATTCAAGTTGTCCCAAAAAGACTCTCCGACTGCAGCTGAAATCCTCCACCAATTTAGTCTCTAATGAACCCTCTGAAATATTAAAAATAAAGCCCAATTAGCCGACAGCATTTTACATCTCCTCCCTCTATAATCCTCTGGTGGCTTAAGCCTTATCTAATGTCTGCGCCAACTCTGACACTTTGAGCTCGCTCCCCCTCCGTCCCCTCCACTCGATATCCCCCTCAGCTTTGCCGCCGCTTTGTTGTGGCGTTCTTCGTGACCCCGCGGACGGGTCACCCTCTAATGATGCCCCGATATGTACAGTTGGCATGGACGTCGGAAAACTGCAGCAATAACCACGGACATGCTAATGGCATCTATCAGGATTACTTAAGAGTGATGTGGGACTCGCTCGGTGTTTGGGGGCCGCTGAGTCACAGGAGGGTCAGTGAGCCGATTGAGGCGGCCTTATCTGGTGCCATAAACAGATAACATCTGCTCCTCGGCTGTTCCTGCGAGATGGACGTGGATAACCAGGCCTGTCGTCTCCAGTGTCCACTGATCAGACAGACGCCGTCCTGAACCGAGACTCCTGCTGTCCAGGAAGACTCAGATTCTTCACCGAATGCCCTCAAGCTGATTTTCACGGAAAAAAAAGCTAAAAAATGTTCTATTTTCTATTAAAAATCGCCAAAAGATTTTATATTTTTTATAAAAATCACCAAATGGAAAAAAGAGAAATAAATCACCCAATTATTTTTAAGTTTTCTAAAAAATAAATAAAATTTAAAATTAGAATTGCCAAAAAGAAAATAAAGAAAAAGATTACCCATTTTTAAAAAAAAAGTTTTCTATAAAATCCCAAAATACTTTTTTAAACAATCACCAAAATATAATAATAGATAATAATAATTATCTATAGAAATCAGCAAAGGAAAAAGAGAAATAAATCACCAAATTATTTTTAAGTTTTCTAAAAAAAATAAAATTAAAATTTTCAAAAAGAAACAAAAGAAAAATATTGCCCAAGTTTTCTATAAAACCCCTGAATATTTAATATATATTAATATATTTAGAATAAAATATTTTAAATTTTCTATAGAAATAAAAAAAATAAATAAATAAATCACCCATTAAAAAAAGCTTTCTAAAAAAATTACAAAAAAAGAAAATGCCAAAAAATAAGAACAAAAAGAAAAAAACAGAAAACATGCCTTCAGAGACAGCATGCTCTTTTTAAAATTGGTGGTAAAATAATTTTCTTTTGTTAATTTTGTTACAATTCTCCCCCCTCAAAAAAAAGTAGAGAAAAACGATTAACTATGGATCAACAACCCTGTCGTCTGCAGCGTTTTCCACTGATCAGACAGGCGTCCTGAACTGAGACTCCTGCTGCTGTTTTTGCTCGAGGAGACTCGGATTCTCCTCGATTGCCCTCCAGCTGAAGACAAAACAATTTCCAGAAAGCCGTTTGCTCTCGGCGTTTGTATCGTCAGGTTGCAGCCTCGGGTTTGCTGCGAACTCCCCAGCAAGAGCGGGGCTTTTCTGACCTAATTGGACCTGCCAGCTAACATGAAAAAAACCCAAAAAGAGCACAAAAATGTAGCAAACAAAGTGTTTCCTCAAATCAGGCCAAGTGCTTGCAGTCATTTGGCACGACATAAAACAACCACTGAATTCCACGTAACAGCTGACCCGCCGCCCGCAGGTCGGTCCCCTGTTCTCAGAGGTATCCAGAAGTTGCCCGAACACCTGATCTGGACGTATCATGTGACGGCAGATTTTTACTCCCAGCATGACCTGCGTTTGACCCTCTCACACTGGGTCTCCTGACTTCCACACCAGTGCTACCAAACATCCGTCCTCTGTCTGAAAACAGAGTGGGAAGACACCCGGTGTCCTCGCAGAGAGTCTCGTGGGCGGCTGGGTTCAGGCTGACAGCTGCCTGACAGGGGGAGGAAATCTCTGCCCTGCAGTCTGGGGGTCGAGGGTCAGCAGGGTCCAAACAGCTTATAGCAAGTTTTTATTTTTTAAATGCCACTTGATATTAAATTTAAACGATTTTACAATAACCAAATTTGAAGGAAAAAATCAGGTTTCCAACACATTTTCATGGATAAAATTTTAAAATATTTCCATGACTTCTCAAGGACCCAAAATATTCTTTTCTTGCCCCGCTTGCCTGGCTTTTTTTTTTTTAAATATAAAATTCAATAAATAGTGTTGTTTTGGTCATTTCCCCCAAAAAAAGAAAAACATGCCTTCCAAATCCCCTTTCTTAAAAAATAAATTCATTATGAATTTAAGAATTTAAGCTCTCTATAAAAATCACCAAAAAGACGAAAAAAAGAATAAAAATAATCGCTCAATTTTTAAAAAGTTTTCTTAAAAAAACTGCCAAAAAATTGTAAAGAAAAAGAAACTGCCAAATTTTTTTTTAAAAATCCAAACACGTTGCCAATTTAAAAACATAAATAAATAAATATATGCCATCCATGACAGAATGCTCCCTTTAAAAATTGAGGGTAGAATAATTAGATAGGTAAAAACTATTAACTATAATAAAAAATAAAATAAAATAATGTTACAGAATCATCAATTTAAGGCACTTTTTTTCTTGTTTGTCTTTCTTTTTTGTGATACTTTTTGTTTGTTTTCTTTAAATATATTTTTGGAATCATTTTTGGGTCATACCTCTTGGATTTGTTCATTGCCTAGTTCTCATGTTTTTTGAAAAAAATGGAGCCAGTTGCTCTGGTTTCAAAGGGTTAAGTAACGCCCTGCACCGTGACGCATGTGCAAAGGCACAAATGCAAACTTTTAGACTCAGTGCAATGAATGATTAAGTTTCACTTTCACTGCACCTGGTGCTCTGCTGCTCCGCCTGTGTCCAGAGTATGCTCTGCACACCGAGAGTGGTAAAGTAAATAATCAAACTGCGTATTATTCCAACAGTGCTCCGAGTGAACGATCCAAAAAAAATGAACATGTGGCAGCCGATTTTTAATAGTTGCATGCAGCCACAACTAAATGAATGTGTGGGAAACCCTGATCTTACTTCTAATCTCTGAATATTTTTCAGACTTTTGGAAGATTGATTTTAAGCCATTTTCATTTCAATTAAGGCCTTATTTTTAGAATAATGAATTCCAGAGATTTTTTAAGGACCTGCATGAGCCCGGTCAGCCTCATTTAGCAAATGGATCCACAAACGCAGCTCATCTAAAAACCACCGGGGTGAGGAGAGTAAAAATATGCCTTGCACGTAAAAATTCACAGACAACACCTGCAAGAGATTTAACATACACGAGCCCCCGCTGGAATATGAAAGGAACAAATGCATCGCAGTGAGAGGAGCACACTGTTACACACATTTCCAATTCAAGTACCGTCTCTAAAACACTACATCAAATGACAAAAACGAGCATCGGCCAAGTGGCTCATTCCAGCACAGAAAATCATTGCTTTAAAAAAAATAAATGAACAAACGCTGGGTTAGTCGAGCCATTTCACAGTCAACAATCACAGAATCGGGACTGTTACTAATCAATGTATTTTAATGAGCTCCCAGCGTATCCCAACAACATCAAATCTGCTCTCTGGTTCACTCTTTGTACCTTCTGATCTGTTATTCATCGTCTCGCTCTGAAGTCTCCAAGAAATGAAGCTTTGATGTTGCGCTCTTATTACTGCTGTCGGAGCCGAACGTTGGGATCGTTTGTCCGTCACGTGGACCGCAGCACGAAACATCCGGGATTCAGTGTAAGGTGCTCGGGGTGATTGATCATCACTCGCTAATATCTGCTCTTACAAGAAGAAAGTTTGATACAGCGAGGTTAGTACTAGAAAACTGCGTGGGCGTGCGTATTACATTCACACTGACCTCTACTCACTACTCCAAAGCGTCCACCCGAGTCAGCTTAAATACGTAGGTGTTTATGTCCTCGCCAACTTTTTTTTTCTGCAATAGTTTAACCTCGTCTGCAGGCAGCTGCAGACTGAGAGCAGGGTTCGTACGTTCAGGAAAAACCTGGAAAAGTCATGGAATTTGCAAAAAGCAATTTTTATGTAGAGAAAAGTTGTGGAAAACTAAATATACCCTAAAGGTTTTGGCAAAGTCATGGAAATTCAAAAACCTGTATAACACACGAAATGAACACGGCCGTTGCAAATTTGAAAATACAACTATTTCTGTTGATAAATGGTGTGATTTCAGTGATTTTTAAGGCATTGGTCAAAGATAAGAAATTTCCCAATTTTTTTTGATAAAAATAATTTAAAAGAAAAAAAACCCTGTCTCTGCAGAATTTTTAACTGAAAAAAATGACAAAATGTTTTCTTTAAAAATCACGAATAACAAAAAAAGCCAAAATGTTTTCTTCTTTTTTCAAAGATATAGAAGAGATAGAAATATTGCCAAAATTAAAAAAAAAAAAAAAGAGGCCAAAGTGTTTCCTTCAAAAATGGTCAAAATTAAAACAAAATCCACCCAAATTTTTTTAAAACTCAACAGAAGTTTTTTTTTATTTCCCAAAAAATATATATTTTTAAAAATGGCCAGCAGGTTCTGAGGGCATTTTTCATTACAAATCTGCAGTCAAAAAAATGCTAAAAAATACTAGCGCTAAAAACCACATTTGACATGCCTCTCTCTTTTTGCACCGCCTCCTCTCCTCTAAAAAATAACAAACAGTCCCTTAGTTATATCTATATATTCAGTTCTAATCTAGTTCTACATTGATTACCAATACATATTTTTAAAAAGCTATTTTAGAGTAATGATAAAGAACCAATAATGAGTGTCAATGGTTGTTTTAGAGAATTATGGTCTTTAAAATTTGCCTCAAAGTCCTGGAAAAGTCCTGGAAATGTATTGCTTAAAATGTGCCTGAATGCTGTGAGGCTTCAGCAGTCAAGATGCTATGCAAGTATTTTAGAGGAAATTACTCTCCTCTGCCCACAATGTGAATCAATAAGTCCCAATATATTTGTCTGTGGTCGGCTGGAAAAAAAACAACTTGCTTTGCTGTCAGTTTGCCCTCTCTGGGCTCGCGGGGTGAACGGTCAAAGAGTCAGCACATGACTCACGAGCAGAGGAGGACAGACACTTTGGAAAGCGGCGCAGAGATCTAATTAACACATGCATTCAAGTGGTGTTTCAATTTGGCGAAAGGCTGTAATTTTCTACGACGCTGCTGACCGGCGCGACATGGACAAATGAACCAGGTGCTCCTGACATTCAGCCTTATCTGCTGCCGTTAAACAAGAGAGCAAACACACAAATCACTCTCAGTCTGCAGGGAAACTCTGCTTTTGGCGTGTAGGCATTTGTTTTTTGACTCGAACGCCTGCAGCAGAATATTTTCACCAGTTCTGTACATCGCACCAGTTCAGAGAAAACATCCATCAGACCTGCAGCTCGGCTGACCCGACGTGACTCCGCTGAATCTTAATGAGAGGCTTTTTCTTTGGCTTGCATTAAAAAGATCTGCATAAAATTTAAAAATGATGCCACGGCGGAGTTATAACCTAACAACAACAAAGAAACTTTATGTAAAATAAAACGCATGTAAAGGGCAACAACGTAATTTCACGTTTTTGTATCTACATGGCTGCTTTTTGCAACTTAAATCTACTAAAAGTGCTCATTTTTTGCCACTGACAGGATCAGATTGATTTTATAAGTGTATGACAACATTACGGAGACGATCCCCACAGTGACAGAGCTTTTAATCAAAGAGTAAGATCTTTTTTGTTAAACCAGAAGCAGTCATTTTCGTGTGCGTAGAGGCAGCATATTTTAACTTCTAACTGTGTGAATTTCAACCAAACCAGAGTTAGCAGTTCTTTGAAGAGTAAAAGGACAAACCTAGACGGTTTGTGTGAGTTTTATTTTGTTCCTAGCAACTTAAATGAAATGTGTTTCATGATAATAAAATCGACGTTTATTTTAATCGATTCTGGTAGGTTTGGTAGTTGTAATTTCAGGGCTGTTTCTAGTTAGAGAAAAAGGATCTCAATCTTTTTAAAAAACGTCTATCTCTGTAGGGATCCTTTCTACCGTGAGACACTTAAAACGTCAATCTGAGCCCGTCAGGGACAAAAACTAACACTTCAGTGGAGCGAAACTGATGGTGCACAAATACCGCGAGTGGTTACATCACAGCCTGTTTTTGCCACTGACAGGCTCATATTGTTATTCTGGCAGTTTTACTGTATAATGTGCAATAATTACATTCATTTTGGTGCAAGACATACTCTTATTCAAGAGCTATAATGTAATTTTTCTGGTGCAATAAATACATTTATTCTGGTGCAACAAATACTCTTATTATAGTACAATACATACTTTTATTCTAGTGATATAAATACTTTTATGTTAGTGACATAAATAGTTTTTGTTCTTGTCAGATAATAACATCTATTCTACTGCAATAATACATTTATTCCAGTGCAATAAAAATACTCGTATTCTAATGCAATAAATACATTTATTCTATTGCAATACATACTTTTATTCTGGTGCAATAAATGCTTTTATTCTAGTACAATAAATACTTTTATTCTAATGAAGAACACTTTTATTATTACACAATAAAACATTTTTTCTTGTGCAACAAATGCATTTATTCTAGTGAAATAAATACATTAATGTTACTGCAATAGTTAAATTTTTCCTACTGCAACAAATACATTTATTATAGCGCAATAGTTGCAGTTATTCTACAATAAAACCTCTTATTCTAGTGCAATAAGCATAAGCACACTGTATTTACTGATCATTTGAGAACCTGTGTTGTTGACTGTGGATGTTTGTTAGCTGAAGTTTTTTGTGGTGTTTTCGTCTGTTTTTTTTAATGCACTGATTTCCTAATTTTGTTGCATACTGTACAATGACAATAAATTCCTTTTGTGCTCATGTCCTGTTCGACTCTGCGTCTCGATACCTCACAGTAACTGTCACACTGCCGTCATTAGCGGAGAGCTGCGTGTTACAGATGGGGAGAGGCCTTACAGTCATTTGTTTTTAAGACCCAATTAATCTTCATTGTGCTGGGAAACGTAGCACCCCGATGCAAAAAGGGTTCATGATAATTGCAGAGAGTCTAGGGGCCCGAGTTTCCCAGACAACAAGGTCTGCTGAAATTTAATTATGTGCTCTTTGGAAAATGTAGAGGAAGAAAGCTACGCTGCAAAACTGCACTTTTGGGTGAGTAATGTCTGTTTGAGTCAGGATGTAACAGTCTCATCTTTGTTATGGTGGAGACAACAGATTTATTCAACTTCATGCAGTTTTTTTTAATCTCTAGATCTGTGATACTCAGCTTACGACCACCAGGCAAAATCTGTCCCCTGATAGGGCTGCACAGTGGCCCCCCAACCATTTTCTAATTCATACTAAAAATAAAGTGATTCATACTGGGAATTGTTTTGTACTTTTAGTTTACAGAAAGTGTCAGAGTGCATAAAACAGCATCAAAAAAGAGCTTTTTGATCAAAAAAAGTGCAAGTGGAGGATCCCCCACACCCCCGACAGAGATCCTAGCTAACACCCTGATGTCATAAGGTCCTAGAAACACTACAATCCTGGAAATGTCCTACAATCCTAAAAATGACAATCCAAGATATCCCCTAAAATCTTTGAAATGTCCTGAAATTCTAGAAGGTCGTAAAATCCAAACAATTTCCTCAAATCCGAGAAATGTACGCAAATCCTACATATGTCCTAAATTCTCAACTAACTCCTAAATACCTAGAAATGTCCTAAAATCTTGGAGATGTCCTGGAATCATAGAAATGTCTCAAAATCCTAGAAATGTCCTTAAATTCTAGACATGTCCTGAAATCTTAGAAACATCCTAAAATTCTAGAAATGTTCTCAAATCCCAGAAATGTCCTACAATCCTGGAAAAGTCTTCAAATCCTACAAATGTCCTACAATCCTGGAAATGTCCTACAATCCTAGAAATGTCCCAAAATCTCAGATACATCCTAATACCTAGAAACCTCCTACAATCCTAGAAATGTCCTAAAATCGAAAGAAATGTTCTGAACGTCTAGAAATATCTAAAAAATCCAAGAAATACCCTAAAATCCTGGAAATGTCCTACAATCCTGGAATTGTCCAAAAATCTCAGATACATCCTAGAAACGCCCAAAATGTCCTAATATCTTGGAAATACCATAAAATCCCCAAAATGTCCTAATATCCTAAAAATGTCCTAAAATCAATAGAAATGTCCTAAAATCCTAGAAAAGTCCTACAATCTGCAAAACGTCCTAAAAGCCTAACTTCCAAAATCCTCCAAAACGTCCTAAAATTAGACAGAAATCTCATAAAATCCAACATGCATGGAGCTGCGGCGACTGGCCCCTGGCCTCCTGACATTTTTGCAAAAGTGGCCCCAAAAGCACAGAAAGTTGAGCAGTTTTAATCATCTTACCGGGCGCAGCAGAGTGAACCAGGTCGCTTCCATAGTCCGGGAGGAGCGCTGCTTTACTGCGGGTTTTTCTTTAATCATATCCGTCAAAGCTCCGTGACATTACGGACCCGAACACCACAATAAAAGCCGGACTGAGAGCAGCCAAAGACAACACGGGCAGGCTGTGGAAACATTAACATTCCGCCGTGTAAAGATCAGCCTCGGAGGGGGAGAAACATCGATAGGATCCCATTAGTTAAGTGTGCCCTTAGGTTACCCGAAATCTGATCAGAGATAGACCTTTCTCCTTGCAGACACGAATCATTATGGCAACAAAAAAAGCTGCTCTGAAACTACTCCTCCTGCACTCCTCCTCCTCCTCCTCCTCAGTGGTCGAGGTTGTGCGGCAGGATCAGGACGAGCCCATGACGTCAACCTTTTGTTATCACCTTTAACACTTGCCTCTGCAGGTGGAAACACTTCACCTCTCCGCCGCGGCTATTTGCAGACGCGCTGCTGGCGAGGAAGGAGCGCGCGCCGCACATCTGTATATCATTTGGATATATGCACGCGCTGTCCTAACGAGTATCGGATACTAGCAGTAACTTTATACTTTGATTTGCATGGGATACTTCTAACTTTAGCTGATTATTTCCCCAAGACAGCAACTTAAAACTGCAAAAAACTATCATGCACGATGAAGATGTAATCTTGCTTGTGCAGCGGGATTAATCCACACTAACGCAAAAACAGCAGTTTCATGCAGCTTTGAGCAAGAATTTATGTGCAGAAATGAAACACTCATTGACCATAAAACACAGTCCACATCTGGATAGATACCGGGTTTCTTGTGCTGCGATCAAACGCCTTTTCTCAAGCGTTTAAACGCATGAAACCAAAGAAAATTTGTTTTTTTTTCCTCAATACGGGAATAAACATAATGAGCTACTTTGCAAGAAATAGCGACGATCTGACAGTTAGTTGGGGAGGATTATTAGAAAGATAAAACCAAAAACAAAATGGAGAAAATGTTCAGAAAACTCCAATCTGTAAAATGATATTTTTTAAATTCTGTTAGAGAAAAAAAATTTAATCACTTTCATAAGCCCCCCCCTTTTCTTTTTTTTAACTTGTTAAAAACTTTCAATATTTTTATTTTATTCATTCCCTTTGTTGTGTGCCTATATATATATATATATATATATATATATATATATATATATATATATATATATTTTTTTTTTTTTTACTAATTTCTTGCAAATTTGGGGGCCATTCATTATTAAGTTTCTCCTGAATGGATTACTAGAGATTACTATTAGAGATACTATATTTTTAAAGAAGATGTCCAGAAAACTCTATTCATAAATCTCTTAAATATAGTTTTGTAAATAATGTTACAGAAATAAAAGAAAATATATGTACATTTTTCAAAACTTTTTTTTCCACTTTATAAATAATTTATTTTATTTTATTTTTTCTATATCTATGTTTTTTGGACGGTTTCTTTTTCAGTCGCTCCTCGCCCTCTCCCAATGGTTTCCCAGGTTTCAAAGGGTTAAGGCAGTGCAGGTTTACATTAGACTACACAGACAATACACTACATCAGCACAGAAGCTATAAACCTGCATGCTTTCTGCAAAATCTCTCCTGCACACACAGAGTATCTGCTGCAAAAATGCAAAATAACATCCCTGCAGTGTATGCACACACAACCACCAAACTGCACGACCCCCCCACCCCCACCCCCCCGTGCACCGACACACCTGTAGTCCTCATCATAATAGTGTGCAGAGAGTGTGCCAGCTGACTGCCCAGGCTCCTGGCAGGCTAGCTAACCTAGCCATCCAGTCTGAAACATACACAGTCCCATTGTTGCCTCCTCCAGCTTTCCTCACATTTACGCCACATTTTTGGCAGGACGTCGCACGCGGTAGCAGACGGCGGGAGGTGTTGAGAAGACAGAGCCACTTACCCTCCGTTTACCTCCGAGAAAGGCATCGTTTAGTGCGTCGCCATGGTTTAAAACGGACAGATTTTCTCCCGTTGCCCTGCGCTGCCGAATCACTGCTGCTGCTGCTGTCTGCGGCAGCAACTTCCGGCGCATGCGCAGAGAGGGGGGGCGTCCCAGACTGCGCAGGACAGCGGAGCGACTTAAAGGGACCGTCAGGGGGACAGGTGATTGGACGAACAGGTGTTTGTAGGACGTTTGACAAGTGGAAGGTAAAATTAATTAAAATTAATTTTTAAAAAAAAAAGTGTTTTGTGTCAGATGATTAATATCAAAATGTCAAAATGTATAATAATAAATAATATATAATATAATATCAGAAAATACATTTTAAAAAACAATAAAACATTTCCCAAAACAGATGATTACAAAAAAAACACTACATTACAGAAAACATTTCCCCAAACATAAAATAAAAAATATTTCCTAAAACAAAATAACCCAAAACAAAACATTTCCCACGACAACTTTACAGTAAACAAAACTTTTCACAAAACACAACATTTTCCAAAACAAAACAACATTTCCCAAAACACTACAATATTAAAGTAAACAAAACATTTTCCAAAACAAAACAACATTTCACAAAATCAAACAAACAAAACACCCTATTGTCACAGATGCTTAATAGGGTGAGTATTGTTAAATTGGGACACTTTTTAGAAAACTTGAATTCTGGAATTCAGTGATTCCATTTCAAATACAATATGTCCTGAGACCAGTTTTTTACAGGCGCTACTTGCAAAGTGGGACAGGGTGAATCTCCGACACAGCCACGGGCAGCGCGGATCTCCGACAGCATGGATCTCTGACACAGCAGCTGGCAGCGCAGATCTCAGACAGGGCTGATCTCTGACACCACAGCTGGCAGCACCAATCTCTGACGCTGCAGCTGGCAGCGTGGATCTGCAACAGCATGCATCTCCAACAGCGCGGATCTCCAACACAACAGTGTATCTTGGACACAGCGGCTGGCAGCACGGATCTCTGATGCTGTAACTGGCAATGAGGATCTCTGACAGAGTTGATCTCTGACACCACAGCCGGCAGCACTGATCTCTGATGCTGCAGCTGGCAGCATGGATCTCAGAAAGCTCAGATCTCCAACAGCGTGGATCTCCGACATTGGGGATCGCTGACACCACAGCTAGCAGCATGGATCTCTGACACTGCAGGTGGCAGCGCAGATCTCCGACAGCGCAGATCTCCAACACAGCAGCTGGCAGCGCGGATCTCCGACACTGCAACGGGCAGCATGGATCTGCAACAACGCAGATCTCCCACACAGCGGCTCTCTTGCGGATCTCTGACAGCGCGGATCTCCGACTGCGGCAGCATGTATCTCAATCCCTGAATTAAATATTATCATAACAAATGATGTCACACAGGATGACAATTATAAGGGCTACCACACAAAAACATGTATATGGCCTAAGTGCTTGTGCTGTTGTCGAAGACCTTTAACAAGTATTAAAAATCATGTTACAGAATTATTATATGTTTAAGCACTTTTTCCAGGTCTTGTTAGTCTTGTTTGTTTTTTAAATGATTTTTTTAAATTTTATTTTAAATTAAAAAAAAAAAAAAAAATTGTACTGATTTTCAGGTAATTTTCATGTACTCTCTGCTAATTAATTTTTTGGTAATTTCTTCATTTGTTCCTCATTGCCTTTATCCTATGTTTTTGATAGAAATCAAGCCAAGTTTTTTAGATTTTAAAGTGTTAACCATCATTTCTGTTACTGGATTTCTGTGTGCTGCAGTTGGGTCCAACCTACAAAACCCGTTACACTTACAGATCCTATTTCTCAGCATTTTTATTTTTACATTGTGATTATATTGCAGTATGAAGCAGCTCCTTCTATTTTCTCTCTAAACTTTACTCCATATTTTGTAGCATAATGCACATATTTTTTACATAACTTTCTTATAACTTTTCTATGCTTGTATATGAGAGCAACTGAGTCAATGTCCCCCCTGAGGATCAATAAAATCTTTCTGATTCTGATCTGCTACACAAGATTCGCCTTGAGCTTTTCTGCCCGTTGCATTTTGCATCATTGTGCTCTTCACCCTCTGAATGTCGTTGTGGAAGATAAAACCCGGTGAGGAGACTCGGCGGTCAATAGTGTCACATGCTCTGTGATTTGATGAAAGGTTCTATTTGTGCAGCCTGATGTGTACAGCTCCCTAATCAAACACTTATATTTCTGTGACAACTAAAATAAATTACTCCATTACAACCACCCACCTGCCCTCTCCACAGTATTGATACCGTTTTATTACCAGAGAGAGACAGATGGACAACACCGAACTCTGTAACGCCACGTCAGTGTTAGAGGCTGCACAAAAGTAATCAAACAAGATGATTAGAGAGAGAAAATTACGCGCATTCAGCTGCACTCGGTCTACGCTTTGGTCTTTGAATTGTCCTTTCAGAGACAGAAATGTAAAAACAAAAAAACCCAAATGAATAGTTATTTGATTTTCATTTCACAATCAAAAAAAAGAAAAAGGAAAGAAATGCCAGTTCATTCTTATTAATTACTTAATTAAATCTTTTTTCTCCATTTATAGGATTTTAGGACGCTTCTTGGATTTTAGGACTTTCTCATTATTTTAGGACATTTGTTGGATTTTTGGACATTTTTTGGATTTAAGGATGTTTCTAGGATTTTAGGACATTTCTATTATTTAAGGACATTTCTTGGATGTTAGGACGTTTCTTGGATTTTAGGACTTTTCTGTTATTTAAGGACATTTCTTGGATGTTAGGACATTTCTTGGATTTTAGGACATTTCTAGGATTTAAGGGCATTTCTTGGATTTAAGGATGTTTCTAAGATTTTAGGACATTTCCAGGATTTTAAGATATTTGCTCGAATTTAGGATGTTTCTAGGATTTTAGGACTTTTCTGTTATTTAAGGACATTTCTTGGATGTTAGAACATTTCTAGGATTTAAGGGCATTTCTTGGATTTAAGGATGTTTCCAGGATTTTTGGACATTTCTAGGATTTAAGATGTTTCTAAGGTTTTATGAATTTTTTAGGATTTAGGACATTTCTTGAATGTTAGGACGTTTCTTGAATTTTAACACATTTATAAGATTTTAGGATGTTTCGAGGATTTTAGGACATTTTTATATTTTAGGACATTTCTTGGATGTTAGGACATTTCAAGGGTTTTAGGACTTTTCTAAGATTTTAGGATGTTTCTAGGATTTCAGGACTTCTGCAGAATTATAGGATTTTAAAAAAAAGAGGAAATTTACAAAAAAAAATTCTAAAATTAAATTTAAAAAAAAGTTATTACATGTGTTGTTTTCTGGACATTTTTCTATTTTTTTCCCAGATATTTTTTATCTCACTGCCCCCTTTTTTATTATTAATTTTAAGGTTGTTTTCTTTTCACATTTTATTGAGTTGAAATTTGTAGGACGTTACTTGTCAAGGTGGTAATTGCTTTTAGCCATGTTTTTTTTTTTTTTATCTTGAATCTTTCATTTCTGCATTTCTGTTCTGTATATTTGATCTCTGACTTTGAAAACTAAAAATGCATTGTTTTTCACTTTTGGATTTTAAACTATAAATCTAATAACTTTTTTTTTTTGTAATTTCTGCTTCTGAAAGTAATATTTACAGACCAAAAAGCACACCGACCCAAACATTTCTGACATGAAGCATTGTGCAGGATCACTCTGTGGCCTGCAAAATGGACCGGGCTTATTACAATACTCCAGCCAATTTGGGCCTGTAAGCCTCACTTCCTCCATCAGCAAGTGAAAGAGCGGAGAATTTGGTCTGAAAGCCCAATCACACATGGCGCTCCGAGTTCAGCAGGTGGGGAAGTAGCAGCAGCAGCAGGCTCCATCACGCAATAATACAAAGTTAATGATGCAGAATGGTGTCTTTCTCCATACCAAAGAAGACGTCAATACAGGATGTTTAAGGACGCTGTTCCTAATTACGCTTTTTAAATTCACCACTGACGTGATTGATGATTTCAAAGAGAGGCATTATTGATCCACTTCACAGACAAGTCCCATCGATTGCAAGTCTAGAATGAATAAAAAGTTTTTTCTCCCCCCGCTTTATCTCCCCCACCGAGCCAGAGATTGTACAATCAGAGCATCAGTGTGACCTATATGGGTAGTTTGGGAGCTAAATCACCTCTTTTTAAAAAAGCAGCCGGAGCTATTCATGGAGCAGTGATTGCTGAATCCGGCGACCTTGGAGGACCTTCGGGGCATCTAACAGTTAAAGCTCGCCGTCTTTTTCATTTATCAAGTGTGGAAATTCATGCATCCACTCATTAATCTGTGGGATTCTCTACAAATAGCCTCTCTGCGTTGGAGTCGTCAGCATGAAAACGTCCAGGAGCTGCTGTTTTATGGACAGTCAGCCAGCTGTGCAGCGTCACGCCTCTCACTGCAATCAGCGCTGATGGAGTGATGGATGCTCTGGCGCTCTGACAGATTGTTTTTTCTCTTCTGCTCCCTGTTAACATGCCCCGTGGCTTATTATTCTACGAACTTTGTTATTCCCCACGAGCAGCCAGATCTTCCTATTAGTGCACAAGATGCATAGATTTTTGTTTGGAGGGGGACGCAGGGGAGTATAAAAGCCAGAAAAAACTGTTGGTATTGTACATTTCTGCAAACCACAGATAGGTTACATTTGTAGTGGATGCATTTTTTAACCCTTTGAAACCTGAGCATAGTGGCTTAATTTCCTTCAAATACATTGGAAGAGCATTCATAATTTAGCAAGATAAGATTTAAAGAAAAAAAAAGCATCTATTTTTTTAAATAGAGGTGTATTTTTTTTCTTTAAGAGAATTCTAAAAAATAAAATTATTTTAAAATAATAATATAAGTATTGTTTTCTAGACATTTTTAGTAAAAGAAAATATTACAAGAAAATTATCTGAAAATAAGCAAAAAACAGAAAAGTTAAAAAAAAAATATTTTAAAAAATGCATTTTTTCTCTGTATAGAATTCTAAAATTAAATTACTTAAAGATAGTAATAATAAATATTGTTTTCTGGACATTTTCAGTAAAAAATATTACAAAAAAATTATAAATAATTTTGCAAATAAGCAAAACCAGAAAAAAAAAGAAAGAAAAATCTTTAAAAACGCATATTTTATTAGAGAAATCTCTAATAAAAATTAATTAAAAATAGTACCTGTATGTTTTTATTCTTATCTTTTATGTTCCTGCCCATTTTTTTATTCTTAATTTTAAGATCATTTTTTCACATTTTTACTGATTACTTGGAATTTGTATGACATTAGTTGTAAAGGCTGTAATTGCCTTTCTGAGCCATGTTTTTTTTTACACATAAATCAACCACTTTCAGGTTTCAGAAGGTTAATATGTGTCCCCTTAAATGTTGAAAAAAATAAAATAAAATAAAACTACACCCACGAGAAGCTCCCCGTTACTGCTCGCCTAATCCCAGCTGGCGTTATCAGCAAATGAACGAGAGGTGGCAGAAAGTCTGACATCACCTGCAGAAAGATCCTGCATATTCAGGGACCCGTTCCCTATCAATGCAAAGTGTTCTGGTCGAATTTCTGAAAATAAGATTGATTAGGAACCAACAGCGCGGTGAGTTGCAGCAGCAGAGGGAGGTTTTCCATCACACCAAGCTGAATCTCATTGGCAAGTGCACTTCAAATGGCAAAGTGGGCTACAGCTTATGATTAAATGGTCTGCAGGCGAGGCCTTTTTGTTTTTTTTTTTTTTTTTTTTTGAGTGAGAGAGCTCTTTCTGAAGGCCAAAGTTAATGCAGTCATAGAAAGAACTCTGATACACTCCCACGTGAAATGGCCATGTGAGGAAAGCCCGGAGGGAGAAAAGGCCTTGAATGAATTTGAGAGGGAGAGAGAGAAAGAGTGGGAGGGAGGCAGATAGAGAGAAAGTTCAAACATTACTGATCCTCAAATATCCTTTTGGTTTCTGGTTCAATTGGAATTCGGCAGTAAGTGTCCGCTAAAAGCTCCATTTTTGTTGCCCTTCCATCGCCGCTGAGCTTTTAGAGTTAGATGATGACAGATTGTGAGCTACCTGATATCCTTCATCATCCTCCCCAGTGGAGGTGTTTGTTCCGCCCCGAGCGAGTCCTCCAGGACTAACAAACAGCCGGCGTGTTTGATGGACTACGGGGAGACATCTGCTCGGCCCGGCGCCGCCGTTCGCAACGAAAACAACGTGTTACAGTAATCAATCAATATGCAAAACGGTGTCCTTTTTAGTCTGATTAACCTCACAGACGTCACGCTCATCTGATCCTGATATCAGCTTGTCATCGTGAATTAGCACCGAAAAGCGACAGCGGGGACGATCAACGCGCTCCGCTCAGGGGCCACCTCTGCAAAAAGGTCAGGGGCCAGAAGTCCCATACGTGTTACAAGGACTTTTGGACATTTGCAGGATTTTTAGGACTTTTTCTAGGATTTTAGGACGTTTCTTGGCTTCTAGGATGTTACTAGGATTTTAAGGAAAGAAAGAGAGAAATTTCTAAAATCTAAGGACGTTTCTAAGATTTAAGGACATTTCAAGGACTTTAAGACATTTCCAGGATTTTAGGATGTTTCTGGGATTTTTAGACATTTCTTGAAATTTTAGGACATTTTAAGGACTTTCTGACATTTCTAGGATTTAAGCATGTTTCTGGGATTTTAAGAAGTTTTAAGGATTTTAGGATGGTTCTTGGATTCTAGGATGTCTATGAAATTTCAGGACATTTTAAGGACTTTATGACATTTCAAGGATTTTAGGATGTTTCTGGGATTTTAGGACATTTAAAGAATTTTAGGCTGTTTCTAGAATTTTATGGCATTCTGAGGATTTTAGTACATTTCTAGGATTTTAGGACGTTTCTAAGATTTTAGGACATTTTAAGGACTTAAGGACCTTTCTAGGATTTTAGCATGTTTCTGGGATTTTAGTACATTTCTAGGATTTTAGGATGTTTCTAAGATTTAAGGATGTCTCTAGGATTTTAAGAAGTTTTAAGGATTTTAGGACATTTCTAGCCTTTTCAGACATTTCTAAGATTTTAGGACATTTCAAAGACTTTAGGACGTTCCTAGGATTTTAGTACATATCTAGGACTTTTGGGCATTTGCATGATTTTAGCATATTTTTGTAATTTTAGGACATTTCTGGAATTTCTTTACTTTTTTAGGATTTAGGGTCTTACCTAGGACCTCTGTTTGGGGGTGTGGGGGATCCTCCACTGGCACTTTTTTGATAAACAAGCTCTATTTTGAAGCTGTTTTTTGCACTCTAACACCTTATGTATACTACAAGTACAAAAAAATCCCAGTGTGAATCACTTTATTTTTATTCTGTGTTAGAAAATGGCTGGTGGACCACCCGGCACCCGATCAGGGGACCAGATTCGGCCCACCGACCCTATATTGAGCATCACTGAGCTACAGGGAGTGTGTGTGAGTGAGTGCGTGCAGTGTTTTCCTCAGGTTGCTCTAATGTTCGATATATCCTCAACAACACTGTCACAGCGGTGCTCGGAGCACCCTCTGGGATCAGCTCTGTTCTGTGCACTCGGGGGACGAGCGGGAAAGAAAAGTCTGCACGGTGCAATCTGATTTGTGGTTATAGGCACGCCATCCCTCACAAAGTAATCTGGAGAATATCACCCCAGCCAAAAGATCCTGTGAGCGCCGTCATCCATTTTAAAGTGCGAGCCGCTCATGTCGGCAGATGTGTTTGTGCATCGTGATGAGCTGATTTGGAGTTGCCCTTGGCTGATTTTAGCCCCTGAATACCTGCTGCAGAGAGGTGCTTCCTGAACTGATGTATTCTGGGAGCTACAGAGGGTTTGCTGCACAATTACATCTGACTTTTATTTTGTTATTTAACATATTAACCCTTCTGTTGTGTTCAACTTAAAGGAACAGCAGTAATGATCAAATAGACTCGGTGCATGTTTAACCATCTGAGAGTATCTTTTCTCCATAAACATTATCGTTAGCTCAGTTATTATAAATCTTTATTAATAATTAGTGTAATAAAGTGTTTCACCTCTTACAGATCATGTTTACTGATGAGAATTTTCCATTAAAAATAATCTTTTTTTTTCAACATTTTTTAAATACTTTCAAATTGACCTTTTAAATTAAAATTTACATTGTAAAACTACATTTAATTTTTTTTTAACAATGTTTAGGAAACCTGAACAAGAATGTGCACATAGTAATGTGTGTATGGTTTCATGCTCCAAAAATTACTAAAAATATTTATATATTTTTAAAAAATTTTTAACACTTCATCCCACAAAATAAACATTTGTAAATCAGTAACTCTAAAAAAATAGTTTAAAAACAGCAAAACCTCATAAAAATGTTGGTTTTTAAACTCTCACAACTCTAATCTAAGTCTCATTTATCCAGTCTTAGGCTCAGTACCCAAAAACACAGCTCTTCTCAGCTAGAAACAGAATAGGAAGTTAAACTTTGCTCTTCAAAGCCAAACTCCACTGACAAAAACAGTAACTTTACCTCGACGAACACGAGGTCTACCGCTGCCTCGCTCTGTAGTTGGTTTATGTAATTATGTGACTTTAGTTTATCCAAAAACACCTTTAAAACACCAAAGTCAGGATTAAGATTCATTTTATTGTCACTTCTCCGAGTATTTGCATACACAGAATGAAACGAAATACTGTCTCACCAGCTCCTATCAGTGCATTTAAAAAAAAGGAAGTAAAAATATTCTTAAAATATAAAACTATCAATACAACAAAACAAACAATATCAAATTCCTGAGATAAAAACTTAACAGACATATCAGATACACAAAAATTATTAAAAACACACAGCAACACAACAGTTAGCAGTGACAAAACTACACAAACAAACAAAGTGGTGGAGGCAGCAGCAGACCAGCAGCTCCAGTGTTCAGAGAGGTAAAATTACTGTTTTTCTCACTGGAGTCTGGCTCAGAAGAGGCGAGTTTCACTTTAAGGCAAATTTTCCATCTGTTTTGAAGCACTAAATCAGTTATTTATTATAAATTAGTTCTTTTGTCATGTGTTATACATAAATATAAATATGCACAGATAACCAGGCTGGTCACACCAGCATGTCAAACCAGAAAGAACTGGGTCACGACCATTATAGACCATCAAAGACCAGCTAAAACCAGCTTATGGTGGTACCAGTTTTAGCTGGTTTTAGTTGGTTTTAGCTGGTTTTAGTTGGTTTTAGCTGGTTTTAGTTGGTTTTAGCTGGTTTTTAGCTTTCAGCAGGGATAGTTTCCAAAAAAAGACTTAATCAGGTGGAAACTAGTCAAAATTACAAAATCCAGGGCAAAAACCCAGAATGCTTTGATGACTGTGGGATTTAAAAAAGCTTAAAGTGGCCTTTTGCACTTAACAGTGTGACGTTAACTATTTAGTTTCCACGGTGTATTTTAGGGTTATTGTAGGAGCTGAGCTGCAAATTCACTTAATAAGCAAAAATAAACAATCTTGCCAAATCTTATGCATGAACACAGCCAAAAATATCAAAAAATGACCAAAAAAAACGACAGTTAATGACTCACCGGCCTCCGTGCTGTTGTTGTAGTTGGCGGGTCGGTCTTTAGGAGGCGCTGTGACTTCCGGTCAAACCTCGTCTTTCCGGAAGTTGTTCCTCTTTCGTTAAAGCAACATGGCGCCCGCCGTGACAGCAATGTGAATGTAAACAAGCAGCTCACCTCTAAAGCGAAAAATCCGCTAATTAAACTAAAGTCGGTATTCACGGTTATTTATGGCGTTCAGGGCGAGCGGGCGGATCCTCCGGGACTCTGCCGGACTCTGCCGGAGGATCGTCGGCTCCTCGCGACACCAGACTGCGTCATGGATCCTGTCAGCGGGTCAGCGCCCAAATCTGCTCTTTCACTTTCTATTTATCTTTATTTCTCACTGAGGAGATATATTTATATGTCAGGTTAAAATACGAGTCCAGCACGAGGCTCAGACTGTTTTTACTGAGAATTTTAATTTTGTTAATTATCATAATTTAACGTCTTTATCGTCCGAGACCATGAGAGGAAATTTAGACAGAAAAAATTACAATAAATGACGAGAAAGAGCTGGGATTTTCCTCTTGAAAAAGATATCATAATCATATTTATTTATTTATCTAATTTATTTGTATTTATGATTTTTTAAAAAGTATTTATTTATTTATATTTACAATTTATTATTTAAAAACTAACTATTTCGCTTTTAGTTATCATCAATAACGTCTCTATCGTCCGAGACCATATAAGCAATTTTAGGCAGAATAAATAACAATATATGACGAGAAAGAGCTGAGATTTTCCTCTTGAAAAATATATCATAATCACATTTATTTATCTAATTTATTTATATTTACAATTAATTTATTTTTTGTATTGATTGATTTTATTTATTTATATTTATAATCTATTATTTAAAAAAACAAAGTATTTTGCTTTCAATTATCATCAATAACGTCTTTATCTTCCCAACCATGTGAGGAATTTTAGTCTGAAAAAAATACAACATATGACGAGAAAGAGTTGGGATTTTTTCCTCTTGAAAAATATGTTAGAATCACATTTATTTATTTATTACGATTTTTGAAATGTATTTTTATTATTTATTGTATTTTTATTGATAGAGTAATATGATTTATTTGTTTATAATTATGATTTATCATTATTTGATTATTTACATATACTGTATATATATTAATATACTACTAATGTAGTTTTAATTGTTATTAATAATGCCTTTTTCTTCTGAGACGATGTGAGGAATGCTAGACAGGAAAAAATAACGATATAAGATGAGAAAGAGCTGGAATTTTTCATTTAAAAAATTATCGCAATCACCTGTGTTTATTTTTTATCTAATTTATTTATAGTAACAATTTTTTAATTGATTTATTTATTTTAATTTATTTATGCTAACAATTTATTATTAAAAAAAATAACCATTTTGCTTATAATTATCAATAACACCAATTTAGTATATGATTTAGTATTTATTTTATTAACTATTTATTTAATTCTACATACAAAGAATTTGACTCAGTTTCTTAGTTTTTGCGCTGCTATCAATAAACTCACAGAAACAGACAGACCACGCAGGAGCAAGGACACCAAAACAAGCTGGAAAAAATAAAGTTAAAGACTCAGCAGGACTTTTCTGGAGGCTAAAAAGGTTAAAAACATCGACATCCTGCAGAATCTGCTCCTAAGTCTTTAATTTTAGATTTTAAATCATTGAACGACACCGACTCCCTGAGTTTCAAGTCATTCTGCAACAAATTTTAAAATAAAAATCATCATTAAAAACAAAAAAGCGCAGATAAGAGGTGCAAAGATGAAAAATAATAACAAATATTTTATATATATATATATATAATGTTTTATTAAAATGTTATTAAAATGATTTAAAATTGATTTAAAACATTTTTAGCCTCTAATGCTAGAAAATAAAATACAAAATACATTATTACAAAATAATAAAAAACAGAAAAACAGTTACAGTTTCTGTGGTCGTCTAAATCTGCACACTCACTGCAGCACTTTATCAAAGTAAAAACGTTTTTGTGATTAATGTCGGAGTTTGAGACATCAGAGCGAGCGAAATGAATCACTGACCTGGCAGCGCCGTGACGGACGTGTCGACGTCTTTACAGGAAACGCTGCCTGCAGCCGAGGAGGGAGGGCCGGATTTATCTTCACTCCCGCCGTCTTCATCACATCAGAGGCGTTTCTCAGCAGGCTGATGAAAGGCAGAGCGGCAGCAGCCGAAGCGGACGGCGGCTTTTATCGCCTCCCGGCCTCCGTTCCAACAGACAGCGGTAATCTGACCCTCGGCCTCGGAGATTTACGTCCGTCTGATCATCGTGGCTCAGCCTTTCTCCAGAGTCCTGCAGACGTCATCAGAGATTGGTTTTATTTCCTTTGTGTGTTTTCAGGCGGACAAATGTCGCTGCTGCTGAGAGATCCAGATCAGCCCAAAAACCCAAAGCTTTTGAAAGTGGCCATAATTGGCGCCCCGAATGCCGGGAAGTCGACGTTGACCAATCAGCTCCTCGGCAGAAAGGTCGTCAAGTGTCCTCCTTATCAGCAGGGTTCCCACGGTCATAAAAAATCTAAAAAGTCAGATTTTCCAAGCCTGGGAAAGTCATGCAATGAGCAAAAATAACTGAAAGTTTTGGAAAAATCATTTAATTTTTAATCCTTTGAAACCTGAGAAAACTGGAATGATTTCTTTCAAAAATGGGAAAAAAGGCAACAAGCAACTTGGAAAAATGAGCCAAAAATTTGCAACAAATTAGTAAAAAGTACCAGAAAATTGTCTTAAAATGGACAAAAAGGAAAGTTTTTAAAAAATCAAAAACAAACAAGGACATGACCTGAATTTTAAAGTTTTAAATATATAATACTGATCATTATAAAAGAGTTTTTTTCAACATTTTTCCAGAGCTTTTTAAATATAATTTTCTAAAACTACTAAATTCACATTTTCCTCTTGAAAAAGATGATATAATCCCACTTATTTATTTATTTATCTAATTTATTTGTATTTATGATTTATTTATTTTTAGTATTTATTTATCTTATTTATTTATATTTAAAATGTATTATTTAAAAACAAACTATTTTGCTTTTAATTATCATCAATAACGTCTCTATTGTCCAAGACCATATCAGGAATTTTAGACAGAATAAATAACAACATATGACGAGTGAGAGCTGGGATTTTCCTCTTGAAAAAGATATTATAGTCACATTTATTTATAAATGTATTTATTTAGAGCTTTTTAAATATAATTTTCTACTAAATTCTTTTAATTTGCAGAACATTTCTTGTAAAGTTGCTCATTCTGTTTTTTTTCCATGTTTTTCTAAAGAAATCAAACTAAATTTTTCAGAGCTCAAAATACTTCCAGGTCTCAAAGGATTAAAAATCATTGAAAGTTTTGGAGAATTAAAAACATTTTGTTGTTGGTATTAAAATGAATCTTGTGTGGGTAACTTTCCACAGAATGAAACAATAACGAAAAATGAATTTTCTGCAGCTGCAGACGTCACGTGGCTCTAACGTGCGTCGATGTTTGACAACATTTTATTCACCGTCATGTTCAGTAATTTTCTCTCCACGCCACATAACCGAAATTAAGTCTGAATTTGATATGTTTGATCCTTGAAAAGTCCTGGAAAAGTTAACTGTTGTCTCTTAAAGGTGTTTGCTGTGTCCAAGAAAGTTCACACGACACGGACGCGTTCGATGGGCGTCCTGACAGAAGACGCCACACAGATAGTAAGACATTTCTCACGTCTCCGCCGTCAGACTCGAGTGACGCATTTTAAGAAAACAAACAATCACTAACGTACATTTTTTGCAGATTTTACTGGACACTCCTGGTCTCACCACCGCGACGAAGGTCAAAAGGTGACTTTTATTTATTTACTTTTTTTTATTTTTGGTGTTTTTCCAAAGTTTGTAGTCTACATGCAGTATTTATTTAAGACTTAAAATTCTGAAAATAAAGAAATATTTGGTAGTTTTACTATGGACTTAAGTTGGTTAAAAGAACTTAAAGTGAAAGGGGAAAAATATTAATAAAATATTTTTTGCAGTTTAGTCGGGGACATTTAAAAAAAAAATCTCTAAAGAAAAAATAAAAATGCATCAAAGTCATCAATGTCCCAGACTTTTGAGGAATAAAAATTCCAGTTAGCATTTTTCATACAGAAAATAACTTTTTTTCATAAAAATATGAGCAAACAAACTGAATCTAAAGGCTTAAAATTCTGAAAATAAATGAATATTTGACTGATGTTTTCCAGGCTGACGTTAGTTAAAAGATCTAACTCAGTGAAAATGGAAAATAGAATTAATATATAATATTTTTCAAACAGTTTTAGACTAATTTTATAAAATACACATAGCATTTAATATAGGGAAGAGGTTTTTTTCCTGTAAAATATAAGTGTCATTATGTAGCAAACTGGCATTTCGAGTGTTAAAATTCTGGTTATTATGATCACGATTGAAGTTGGTTAAAAGATTTAAACTCTGTAAAATTGGAAAATAATATTAATAATATATAATTTTATGACAGTTTATGTAGGGGACATGTTTTTCCTCTGAGTTTTTTTAAATCTGACACTTTAAAATAAAAATGCATCAAAATCAATGATTTTGTTTATCAATGACACGTTCCAAAATTCAATCAAGCGTTTAGTATAAAGAAAATAACTTTTTTTTCCTTTTCATAAAAATATTAGTGGAATTATTTAAACAAACTGACATTTTGATGCAGATATTTTGATCTTCCAGTTACATTTGGGGATTTTTTAAAGGATGCATAAAGGGTTAAAATACTTTACATATATTAAATATAAATAACATTTATACCTGACCCTGTGTTTCCACAGACACCAGCTGGAGAAGAGTTTGCTGGTCGATCCCTGGAACTCGGTCAAAGAAGCCGACCTCAGTATGTCAAAAATAAATTATTAATATATAAACCTCAGCTGACCTTTTATTTTTGCAGCTTTCATGTAAACGAGTTAAAAAGTTACTTTGGAAATTTGCAACCTGGACCCTGTTTTCCCATGTTTTTGTGTCTTAAGTGACAAATGGGGTCAAACATTTTCATGTTTTTATCACAGACAGACTCAGACTGTTTTTTGTTTGAGCAGAAACAGACAAAAAATCACCAAACGCACCAAACCTGTAATTTTAGTGTGTATAGAGCAGCAAATTTTCCCATAAAACCGCGTAAATTAAAGGTTTATTTCAACCAAAACAGAGTTAATGATTGTTGGAAGAGTGAAAAGTGTGTTTTCGATGCTAAAAATACTGTTTATTTAAATGTTGTTCTGGTGATAAAACAAAAATTATTTTTATTATTCAGGTCTGTGTCTGTTAGGATCATTTCCATAATGTTGTCAGACACTTTAAACACACAAAAACAAGATTTCATTTAACAAAAACGTTAAACTGATGCTGCGAACGTGCCCAGAGTGGTTACATTGCAGCCTTTTTATACTGCAGCGTCGCGCTCAATACAACAAAAAGGTTCTCATTCATTTATCTTTTATTTCATTTACTTCCCTTTTATTTGCATTTTTATCGCTTTTATTGCTTCTTTTTTTGTGGTTTTTGGTCTATTCTTTGTATTATTTTATATTGACATTTTTACGTCTTACATCTTGCATTATTTGTTATTTGTATTATTTTATTTTTTAAACATTTTTTTAGATACTTAGGTACAAAAACTTGGGAAAATAGTGTCCAGGTTGAAAAAGTGACCTTGTAAGAGTGAAACATTTTTCGTGGTTTGAAGTTTTTATAATCCTGAACTGTGTCTCTTCTCAGTGGTGGTCTTGGTGGACGCGGGGGACAGATGGATGTGCAGCAGACTCGACTTCCAGATGCTCAGATGCCTCGCCCAGCACCCCGACATCCCCGCCATCCTGGTCCTCAACAAGGTGCTTTTCTTTTTTTTATAAACATGTCATGGATATGTAGATCTTTTTTTTTATGTCCTGAAACAGCCGAGCACTGTAGCTTTCAGCAAAGACTATTTTCAGAGGTGGATTAATCTACATTTCGTGCTTTCGTCAGTATTTTCAGCAGCAGGACGGCGTTTGTAAATCTGTCGTACAAAATCTGCTTTTTTTCATGGGATTTGTTGACAATAAGAAAAATGCATAATATCACCAGACTTTCTTTAACCCTTTGAGACTGAAGCAAACTGGCTGGATTTGTTTCAAAAACACGGGAGGAAGGAAACGAGCAACTTAACCAAAAATTACCCAAAAATTAGCAAAGAAATGAAAATGACAAAAAACAAAAAAAAAATCAAAAGAAAAGTGCAAAAAAAAAAACGAACAAAGATATGACCTGAAAGAAGTCCTAAAAAAATAATAAAATTATATACTGTGGAATATATTTTTAATATACAACTGTAATAATCACAAATATAATTTCTGGACATTTTCAGAATATTATTATATTTGTAATATTTTGTAATAATTTTCTCCTTTTTTAACATTAATTTTCAGGTTGTTTTGCTCGTTGCCGTTTCCCGTGTTTTTTGAACAAATGAAACCTTTTTACTTTAATGCAGCACAAGACAAAACTGATGTCCGTCCAGGTTTCAAAGGGTTAAACACCTCCCAAAACATTCACAGTCTGAAAAATGTCCTCACCGGCTGTTTTTCAGGTGGACCTGGTGAAGAGGAAGGACAAGCTGCTGGACGTCACCGCGGAGCTGACGTGCGGAGTGGTGAACGGACGCAGGCTGCGCGTCAGGCCGGTGATCAAACCTCCGTGGGCCGAAAAGAGACGAGAGACGGATCCCGAGTCGTCGCTCAGAGACGAGGACGAGGACGAGGCGGCGGGGTCAGAGGGCGGCGCTGAGCCGCACTGTTCGCTGAGCAAAGAGCAGCTGAGGGCGCTGAAGACTCAGCGGGGCTGGCCTGGCTTCAAGGACGTCTTCATGCTGTCCTCTGTGGACAGAGAGGACGTGGAGACGCTGAAGGTACATTTGAGATTTATGGTCGTAGCAGAGAAAAGTACGGACAGGATGCATGTTTGTACCGTAAATAAATCTATGATTATACTTTTAAAATGAATCCTACTGAAACTGATGTGTAGACCAGAAACTGAACAACTGTCCCTGTAAAACAAAAATGTTTAAAAAAATACATTTAAAGTATAAAAAAAATTTAAATTAAAAAAGAAACTGAAGACAAAAATTAAAAATATATTTCTTTCATTACTCTTTAATTAAAAACGGGGCGTCGATAGTTTTGAAAACTGCAAACTGGCGTCCTTTTTTTCAAACACATGGAAAAATTTTGCAAGAAAGTAGTAAAAAATACAAGAAAATTACCTGAAAATTTTTTTTAAAAAAAGAAGAACGTTAGGAAAAAAGGAAATTAACTCAAAGAAGTGGTTAAAAATATTATAATTGTAACTTAATTTTAAATATATATATATATATATATATATATATATATATATATATATATATATATATACAGATTTTCCATAGGTTTTTCTTTTGCCCTAGCTTTAAAATAATAATTATTATTTCTTTATTATTATAATTTAAATTAAATTATAATAAAAATTAATTAATATTTAAATCTACTAATTTCCTGCAATGTGTGTGGTATTTTTTTTTTTTTTTTACCGAGGCCCTCGTTGTTTTTTCCCATGTTTTTGAAAAAGTGTTTTTGCTCAGAGTTCAAAGATTTAATGTCAAAAAAGAAAAATCCCGTCCTGCTTCGTTTTAACTGGCTAAAGTACGACGAGCTGCCAAATATTCTCTGGAAAAAAGTAGATGTCTGTTTTGGTCTGTGGTGCGTAAATCATTTTGAGTGTCACACCTGGGGACAGGTGTGCTGGTCTTGTTTGCTCATTAAAGCGGCCTCATTATTAAACTGAATCAGATTTAATGTGTATTTTTAAGTATTTGTTAGTTAACAGAACAGTTTTAGTTCAGTTTTAGCTTTTTGAATCAGTTTTTTAATTGCATTTGATAATGAAAAACACGCTTTTATCTCGTTGCGGCAGAAATACTTCATAGCTGCGGCGAAGCCGGGCTCGTGGCAGTACCACAGCGAGGTCCTGACCGACCAGAGTCCGGAGGACGTCTGCAGCAACATCATCAGAGAGAAGCTTCTGGAGTATCTGCCGCAGGAAGTGCCCTACACGGTGACGCAGGTGAAGCGATCTGTCGATGAGCTGACAGCCAACTGACCGCAGTCACGTGTCACTCGGACAGTCGTTAAAAAACGGGAAAACTCATGGAATTTGCAAATAGCAATTTTCAGGCCTGGAAAAGTTTTGGAAAAATAAGTAAACCCGGAATTTTGTTTCCCAAACCTGTAAAATAACACTTGATGTGTTCAAAAATAGTTGGAAATTTAAAAAAATCCAATGATATTTCTGTTTTTACAGTTTCTTATTGTGATTTTTTTTAATTGCCAACATTTTTTCTTTAAAAGTCACTTATAATTTTTTTTAAAAAAAAAAAAAAAGCGCCTAATATTTTGAATAAAATATTATCGCCAAATTTTTTTTTCAAAAATTGCCTTTTTTTTTCTTCACCAATAATTTTTGAAAAAAACAGCCCGCTAATTTAATTTCTTTAAAATTCACCAAATATTTTCAATAAAAAATAATTGCCAACATTTTTTAAAGAAAAAAAAATGCACACATTTTCTCTAGAAAACATGCCTTTAAACATGCCTATTACACATATTTTCTTTAAAACTGGCTTTAAAATGAATAGATTTTGGCTGTGATAAGAGGTGCCGTTTTTGGTTGATTTTAAAGAAAAAATGCCCGAGGTTTTGGAAGGCATGTTTTCTTTAAAAATCACCAAAAATTTTGAAAGAAAAAAAATGCCATTTAAAAAAAATGCCACTTTTTTCTTTAAAAAAGTTTGTGCATTTTTAATATCTGCTTGTTTCCGTTTCAGTTGATTGAACTCTGGCAAGAAGGAGACGAAGGGGAGCTGAATATTTCTGTGAAACTTTATGCCAAGAGAGAAGTTCACATGGTAAGTGCTCTCCATGCCTGTAGGATTTATTTATTATTATTTTTTATTTTTTAGATGTGCGTTGTAAATCATCTCCAGGGCCTGTGTGCTAAATTTAAGCTGCGATTTATCTGTAAACATAAATATTACAATAATATGGAGTCATATTTCCGCCAGTGTGATGAAAAATAAAAGATCCTTTAAGTCGTTATGAAGAGAAACGTTCTCGAAATCATGACTTTACTGATCTTGAACTAATGACTAAATATCTGAAAATATAATAAATAACAATTTCTAAAAATCAGAACTTTTCCTCTGAAATAATGACTTTGTATATTAAAAAAGTAAAAAAAAACCCTCAAAATAATGACTTACTTCCTCCTAAATAATGACTTATTGTCTTAAAATAATGACTTATTATGTCAGAATTATGACTTAATTTCCCAAAATAATGACTAGGCTTCTTAAAATATTGATTTAGTGTCTCAAATAATGACTTATTATTTCAAAATAATGACTTAGTTTCCCCCAGATCCTTGTTAATTGTTGTACATAATGATGTAGTGTCTAAAAATAATGACCAAGTGTCTTAAATATTTATTTAGTGTCTCAAATAATGTCTTATTATCCCAAAATAATGATCCAGTATCTAAAAATAATGAGTAACTCAAAAATAATTTGCGTGTCTGGAAATAATCACTAATTATCTTGAGATAATTGGAAACCTTCTCCTAATAATGACTTAGTGTCTAAAGAATAATCATTAATATCTTAAAAAATAATGACTAATCTTTATGAAAAATGAGTTTACCTGTCGTTAAATTAGCCATTAAATTTATAAATCTATAAATTTCTCTTTCATTTGCAATTTTTTGAGACACTAAGTCGTCATTTTAGGAAAAGCATCACGTTGAGCTTCATAAAAGTGAAAAACTTGAATATTTTCTGCTGCTCTGCAGTCGGACGTTACGTGAAAACAGCAGGAAGACGGTTTGATTTGAGCCGCTGAGCTCGTGACAGCAGGACGGGACTCTAAATCTGTCCGTCCACCTGCGGCTCCTCTGATGGCCTCTGATATTTAATCGCCGTTCCCTCGTTCCTCCGCGTTCCTCCGTGTTCCCTTTTTCTTGTGTTTTTAACTCGTAAATATTTGAGCAGCCTTTCTCAGCCATTCATTTTTAATGGCAGAGAGTATTTGGAGCTGCGTCTGTTTGCTGAAATGTTTGGAGGCCGGTGACCTCGAGGAGGACGGACTCAGACCGTCTGTAGCTCCCGGCTGCAGGGACGCAGATTTCCGTCCTCACGGTGAAGACGGACCAAAGACAACGAGTATTATCCGTGTTATGAAAAACTCCTGGAACAAATCTGTCTTTCTGTCCTCTAAATGTTCTCTGACTAAATGTCTGTTTGTTTGTATTTTTAGCAAATATTGATGTTTTGACTGTTTATATTTTATTATAATTATCGATCTATTATGTGAAACAAATAAACGAAACCAAATCTAAGAAGATAACATGGAATAAAAACGTAAATATCCTGCTGTGCAGCAGTTGCAGTAAGAACGAATACAAATATACAAAAAACTAAAATAACTGCTTTTTTTGCAATAATAAAAAACGGCGTAACAGTAAAGTGCAATTCAGATATTATCATTCAAAATCGTTAATTTTTAAAAAAAAATTTAGACCTCAATGCAATCCTTGAATTAAAAAATTAGGCTCACTCAAAGCCTCCGAGAGAGGTAAAAAAAAAGATGAAATTAGTTAATTATCAATATAAAGAAAATAACGGATTTAACATCCTAACAGAAATGTTTTCATGTTTGCAAAGTCATTTTTTTATTCCGATTTTTCATCATTTCTGCTCAAATATGCCTCTAAATGCACAGAACTAAAAAGTACTACAGAAATATTTTGCGATCAGACGTATTTTACTGCGTAGTTTGTTTTGACACGGAGCCGATGTCATCCGTAAAGGAACAGTTCACCCCGAAATCAGAAACGCATTTGTTTTTCTTACCTTTCGTGCTGTTTACTGATGGTTTTGGTGAGTCGATGGCTCTCGGCTTGCTGCGTTTAACCCTTTCACACCTGAGGAACTCGGCTTGATTTCTAAGAAAAATATGGAAAGAGGGTGATGAGAAATGGCCCCAAAAAAAGTAATAAAAAAATAAAAATAAAAAAAGCAAAAAACTATGCAAGTAAAAAAATAAAAAAAATAAAAAGAACCCTCAAGAAAATAAAATAAAAAAATAAAATTCCCATCAAATTATTGAATGGATGAGATAGATGGAAATAGAGATGTAGATGTATATATAAATCTATAATATATTTCACATTTTAATATATTTCATATTTCAGTTTCAGAATGTTTTAAATATATATTTTGTTTACAATCAAGAAATATTTCGAAGTTTTAAAATACTTTACGTCTACAGGTTTTCAGCTGTAGGATCCTATAAAAATATTTGTCAGTTTTTGATAGATTTGTTTTTAAGCATTTCCCCAAATTTCAGCGACATGATGTCACAACAAGCTAAATCAAAGCGATGACTGTTGACGGGTGCCTGACGCTGCTCTGTGTTTTTTGGCTTCTGCAGAAGATGATGATCGGACCTGCCGGACAGATGGTGGCTCGGATGGCCAGCGAGGCCGGCGAGGACCTGAGCCGCGTCTTTTTGAGGGAAGTGAGGCTGAAGCTGTCGGTGACGCTGAGGAAGTGACGAGGACGGAGGGACTTCACGTGACCAACAGATGACTTTTCACGTATTTTACTCGACACGGAAAGTCTCATCATGAGCGAGACGTGGAGACGTGAGGCGGCGTCTGTCCACGGCTGAAAGACGGCGTGCTCTAAATGTTGACTTTTGCATCCTCAGCAGTTTCTTTTCACGCATGCTGACTGCGGCATTAAAGGGATATTTCACAGATTTTCATCGTGTGTGTAGATGAAACTTTCCTCCATCGAACCGGAGACCAGATGTTGTCCCGTTTTGCCCGCCACCACGGACACAAACAGAGCTGATAAAGAGACACCCGAAATCCGACCAAACGGTAAAACTAAGCAGCGCTGATCGAACGTTCGAGTTGCGTTTTTCTTTCTCGTGTTTTCGGAAACGTATTTTAGCGTCACGGTTAATTGTAACACAACATCACACAGACCAGTTCACATTACGTCCCCCACCAACGGGAGCGTTTGTTCTGGTGCGGCGCACTGCATGCTGGGAGTTGTAGGCTGGTAGTTTTCTATAGAGTTCGCACAGACATGAAAAACCTGGAAAAGTCATGGAGTTTGCAAATAACAATTTCCAGGCCAGGAGAAGTTTTGGAAACTTAATATGCCCAGAAAGATTAGGAAAAGTCATGGATTTTTTTTCCACAAACATGTACAGTAACAGTAATTTGTTGTTCAGTTTCTGGCTGTAATTAAAAAAATAAAAATAAAAATCAGATTTGTTTCTTTAAAAAGAAATCTTTAAAAAAATCAAGAATCTTTTTTTTTATTTTAAATTGACAAAACATTTTAAAGGGGAAAAAATAAAATTGCCAACATGTTTTCAGAAATAAAAACAAACACCAACATGTTTTAATGCTCAAACCGGCGGGTGTGTATTCTTTAAAAAATGGCAATAAAATAAATACAAAATAAAGTCATTTAAAGTTGGATGCGCCTCTAAAGCCCTCACCAGTGATTAAAAATGATTTAACATCACTGTTTTTGTCACACTCTCCCCTCTCAGCCCCAAAATTATATTTAAATATTCAGTTTTAATCCTGTTCTGAAGTCATTATTTTAAAAATATTATAAAAAGTTAGAATATAGTTTTATATATATAAGTTTTCCTGAAGATCATAGAAAAGTCATTTATCAGTAAAAATGTGTTTAAAGCCTGTTTATTCTTATTTTTCTCTTCACGTAGCACCAAGTATTTATACGTATTTCTACTGCAGACGGGGTCTATTTTTTGTGACGATATCTGTGAAATACTTCTTTAAAGATGTTTACGTAAAGACGTCACAAGTTATTGTAAAATACAGAAAACTGTGGAGAAAAGTGGAGAAAATATGTCAATTACACAACCTGCACCACCGAATCATCGGCTTTTATTTCGCAGAGACGTATTTTTAGGCAGCGAACATGACACAGACTCCCGTCAAACGGGTGTTTTGACACAAGTTTGACGGCGTGCTCATGGCTGAGCGGGTTTGGCGAGCTGTGAAAAGGCCGATGGTTTATCTTTGGCTCTCAGAGCTTTTTAGTTGGCGGGCGTCTCGCGCCTGGCGGGACCTGCACAGTCATGTTCGCTCAGATGTCCCCGATGTACCATCCACCCCGTTCCCTCCACTCCCACATCACTTTAGCCTTCGCCGCTGCCTTTGAAGTGCGGCCATCCGTCCGCTGCTTTCTTCCCTCCCCTCCTCCTCCCTGTTTTTTGGCTCTCATGAAGCCCCGCTCTGCCCCCGAGGGCTGAATTGTCTCCCTAATGGATGGCAAAATGGAGCACGAACCTGATGCTAAAATGGGTCAGATAATGGTGATTGGATTCATCCTGCTGCCTGCGAGTTAACTCGGCGGTTACTCTATCCGCTGCATCGTGATGAATAACCAGCTCGTGGCCTGAAGCGAGGCGACAGGAGGGAGGGAGAGGCCTCGCCCGTCTCACAGACGCTGCTTCAGCCCCTCCAGCTCTGCCTGCGCTGCCTGCGCTGTCTGCGCTCTGCAGCCGGCTGCTTCACAGCGATTAGATAAGCCGGCTGCTCAGCAGAGATCAGCACGCAGACAAGCCAACTGCTGCTCGAAAATATCATCGCCAAACAAAGAAGTCCTTCAAACAAGATATTTACAGCGTCCGCACAGCCGTGAAAAGGCTGGATATTTTTGCAAATAGCAAATTCAAGACCCAGAAAGGTTTTGGAAACTAAAACTACCCTGAGAGTTTTAGAAATCTGTTTCACAAACCTTATTAATAACATATGATGTATTCAAGGACCTTCAGAAAAGGGAAAATCTAATGATGATTCCTGTTTTTGCACTTTCTGGCTGTGATAAATGATGTCATTTTTGGTGATTTTTTCAAAGAAAATATTCCTTTCGAACCCCGTAGGCCCGCAGAAATTGAAGGCAGCTTATAAAAGGAAAAAAAAAAGTGCTTAAAAAAATTACCAAAAAGAAAAAGAAAAATCATCCAAATATTTTCTTTAAAATTAAATTAAAATGTATTAAAGAAAAGATTAAAGTCACCAATATAAATAAAATGGAAAACATGCCTTTCAAACCTGCAGGACTGCAGGTTTGAAAGAAAAAAAGGCCAAAATATTCTCTTTGAAAATCCCCAAAAATATACAAAAAATGAAAGTGCACAAATGTTTTAAGAATAATAATAAAAAAAGAAAATTAAAAAGAAATTGGCAATTTTCTCAAATTGGTTTTCTTTAAAAATCGGCCATAAAACAATCACAAAATACAGCTACATAAATCTGTATATTCCTCAAAAATAAAAAACTTAGGTCCCTCCTCGGTGTTTGAAAAGTTATTTCCCCTCTTATTGCACCACCACTCTCCTCTTATAAACGACAAACAGTCTCTGAATTATATTTAAATATTTAATTCTTATCCTGTTCTGACTTATTTTTCTTTTTTTTTTTAAATAACTTTTTTTTTTTTTTTTTTTTAAAATATGGTCTTTAAAACCTCAAAGTCATGGAAAACTCATGGAAATGTCTTTGTTTGTAAGCTTTATTTTACTTGCAGATATGTCTCAGAAATATAAATGACACGTCGATCAGCGGCGTTCTCCGTCCTCGTGTGCAGGTGACATCGAGCGAGGGCCGCAGAACCCTTACCATTACTGAAACTCAGTAATGGTAACGGTTTGACGGCCCGCCTCCTCTGCGGCTCACCACAGTCAGTTAGAAGCGAGCGTGTGCTGATAACGCCGGCGGGGTAATGACACCCTGGATAGTACATCATCTATACTGTAGTGTCTCTTTAATAAACTTACAGTATAAGATGATATCCTGTCCAGGGCACAAGACACAGCAGGTGCACTTTCTTCCTCCGGGGTTAAAATCTGAAAAACAAAGGGGGATTTGTTAGTGATGCACACTGTGAAGATAAAAAAAGTGAATCATATGGTTAAGATATTTCAAAAAAAAAAAAAAATAATAATATATATATATATATATATATATATATATATATATATATATATATGTATATATATGTATAAAATTTAAATATATATATATAAAATTAAAGATATTTTTAAAAAATAGGTAAAATAAAATCTGTAAAAAAACAAAAAAGTGAATCATACGGTAAAAAAAAAAAAGTAAAATAAAATCTTTAACAAAAAAAGTTAACTGCATCGTAAAGATAATATTAAAAAAGGGTCAAATAAAATATGTTTTTTTTTTTTAAAAAAAGATAAAAGTTAATCATATGGTAAAGATAATATTAAAATGCCTCAAATATTTTTTTTTTTTTTAAAAAAGATAAAAGTTAATCATATGGCTATGATAATATAAAAAAAGGTAAAATAAAATATGTTAAATAAATATATTAAAAAAGCCTGCTCCACACTCACCTTTTGCATGTGTCCATCTTGGCTCGCTGATTCTTCCTTTCACATGTTTTACGGACGCTTTGTGTCCACGTCTGGACGTCCTGCACGCCGGGCTCCGACACTTAAAGGCCCCCGCCTCATTAGCATACTGTGATGACATCGAGGGTGGACCAGACTGCAGCTTTTCCTTATCTGGTCCAAACCTGATCGCCTCCGCTCCAAAAAATAAATCGCCCACACCCTTTTTACACCCAGCTGGACTCTGCAGAAAAACTACGAGTCCTGTTTTTTCTTTTTTTACTGTGTAATTTTTAAAAACACAAACGGTGTGCAGAGACAGAGTCTTTCATGCATTCATGGTATCATATGAAAATGTTCATTAACCCTTTGAAACCTGAGCAAACTGGTTTGATTTCTTCCAAAAACACGGGAAGAAGGCGTAACTTAAGAAATAGCCCAGAAAACAAAATATTAGTAAAAACGTGAAATAAAATGACTCGTTAAAAACAAAAAGAAAGAAAGACAAATTTACCCTAAGAAAGTGCAAAATATATATTTTTTTCTTATTTCTGTAACATTTTTTAAATACGAAATTAAGAATATCATATATATAGTTTTCTGAATAATTCTTTGTTTTTTGATCATTTCTAACATAAGAAAAAAGAAAAATGAAACAAGAAAAATGACCTTTAAAAAAGGGCCAAAGATTTAATTAAATTAAATTTTTTTTTTCCTCTAACATATTTTTAAATTCAAATGTATAAATATAGTTTTTAAACTTCTTTAAAGAATTGTTTTTACTTATTTGTTGCAGTTTGTTCAAAAGTGCAGCTGTTCCTCCTACTTTTCAGACATTTTAAAAATTTCTTCTTCAGTTTCTCAACTCTTCCTTGTATTTTTTAATTTTTTTTTAGCAGAATCAGAATTATTTATTGATCGGCGGGAGGAAATGTCATTACTTTCATTATTCATTACTGTTGCTCTGACGTAAAGCACAGAGAATTTTAGAAATAAGAAAGAAAATAATAAATAAAGAACAAGAACACTGCAAAGGAATTTCTTAATTTGGCACAAATGTTCACCTTGACTTAACAATGAACTGATAAGATTTTGATTATCAAAGGTCAAGGTCCCTGTGACCTTGCATCCATCTCATTCTTGGTCATGTATTTTCTCCAGAACACCTAAAGAAGATTTCTTCAAATCCTTGACCTTTGAGTCACAGATGAACTGATTTGAATTTGGAGGTCAAAGGTCAAGGTCACCTTGGCCTCACAATGTAGTATGTTTTTAGCCATAACTCTCGAAGTCTTACGCTTATTATGTTAAAATTTCAGGATTAAATGGAGTGATGACGTGTTGTATGAAAAAGGTCAAAGGTCGACTTCACTGTGATCATTTTTAAAGAAAAACAAAAAAGCCAAAATTGTTTAAAGTTAACATGCCTTCCAAACACACGCAAGGGCTTGTTTTCTCTAAAAATAAGACATAAAATAAATAAAGATCACGGTCATTTAAAGGTGTACGCCCCTCCCCTGACGCCAAAATAAAAACACAACTTCTTAAGTGCTGAAAGAATTATTTGGGACGTCTTCCCCTTCCTGTCCACCACCGTCCTCCGATAAATAACAAACAGTCCCTGTCTTCGTCTCTCAGAGCTTTATCTCACAGTAACACATCTAAAGTCCGAGCATAATGAACCGTCTTTGTAGAGACAATACGTCCTCACGGTGGACATTTACACTCTGTTTGACATGCAGGACTCTGACGGTCCCGAAAAATGGTGTTAAAATATAAACGAACACGATCAGAGTCATGTGGTGCACGACGAGGCGATAAAAAAACATACGTGACGCACAAGCGGAAAAGTTTGTTTGTAAGCTTTTTTCACATTTCAGTTATTTATGAAATTTACGTCAAAAACGACAGACCAACAGGTTAAATTACGTCTTACACATAAATTTGGGTGAGACTTTTTATGATTATTTCGTGACATAATATACAGAGACTTTTTTAATTAATTTCTTTATGACGTAATAAACTTTCACTGTTTTATGTCTTTTTGTGACAAACTCTAGTTTGACTTTTTTCATGATGTTTTTGATGAAATACGTATTCATGACTTTTTCGTGGCATTTTAAAGCTATGCTGTGACTTTTTAAGGACATTTTGAAGGATATATTCTGCTTTGACTTTTTTTTTTTTTACACTATTTTGGAAGATATACTACAATATGACTTTTTAGTGATATTTTTGTCAACACACGACACTATAATTTATTGGGATAAATACTATAGTATAACTTTTTTATTATATTTTGGATGACGAACTATACTGTGATGTTTGGTGCCGTTTTTGACGACTGACTCTACTATTTTTGGGTGATTTTTTCTGACATTGTCACAAACACTGAACCACAGAAACTGTGACGAAAATGAACAAACAGTCGAAGAAAGGTCAGTACACGGGAGAGCCAAAAAATACTGCGATAAAATACAAGAAAAAGGTGAAAACAGAAAAGGACTTACTCAGGGTTCGTGGGACACTGATGGGACATCAGGAGGCTCAGAGGAGGACAAAGCTTAAACACTGAGGAGGAGGAGGGACAGTTGGACACAGGTGCAACACATGAGCAGGTAATCAGGAAGTGCAGGAGCTGACATGAAGTGACTTTCAAAATAAAACAGTAGGTACAAAACAAGGAAACACAAAGACGGCTCAACGGTCAGGAGGACATCTGCGACATTTTATACTATGACGGTTTTTGTGCCATTTTTGACGACGTACTATACGACGACGTTTTAATGCCGTTTGCTTTCATGTTTTGGTGCCATTTTTGAGTCAGACTATAGAATGACTTTTCCTATTAGATTTTGTTACGACATACTATACGGTGAGGTATTTTTGCCATTTTTGACGACATTATATACGATAATATTTTGATGGAATTTTGGATGACTTACTACAGTATGACTTTTCTTATCATATATATACATTTTTATGACATGCTACAGTATGACTTTACTATTATATATTTTTTATGACTTACTATAGTATGACTTTTCTTATTATATATATTTTATGAGATACTACAGTATGCCTTTTCTGTTTTTATAACTTACTGTAATATGACTTTTCTTATTATATATATTTTTATGACATACTACTACTACTACTACTACAGTATGACGTTTCTGTTTTTATAACTTACTGTAATACAACTTTTCTATTATATATATTTTTTATGACATACTATAGTATGACTTTTCTTTTTATATATATTCTTTAATGACATACTATAGTATGACTTTTCTTTTTATATATATTCTTTAATGACATACTATAGTATGACTTTTCTCTTTATATATATTCTTTAATGACATACTATAGTATGACTTCTTCATGATGCTTTCATGATTTACACTACGGCTCTTTTTGACGTTTGGATGACGAACCACACTTCTGACCTTTTCCTTATATATTTTACTTTTACTGTGAAATTTTTATGATTTTCAACATACTATCACTTACCGTGACAATAAAAGTAGGACTTTTCTGATGACTGTTTTTGACTTTTTGTGACGTACTTTACTGCGGCTCATACGTGATGAACTGCACCTGAATGAAGCTGCTCGGACACCAAGTCACCAGCACGGAGGTTTTCACGGTATTCTCACGTTTTTGATGCCTTTATGTCACTTTAAGGTCACTTTGTTCATCACAGTCTGTGTAAACCTGCAGACTGAGAGCAGCTGTGATCCAACATTTCAGTTTAGAAAGTATCTCTGTGTATTAACTAAACTTTCAGTTTTATAAAGTCCAACTCTGAGGAGGGATTCAGGGTGTGGGAGCAGGTTCAGGGTGTGAGACGTCCTCCTGTGGACACCGATAAAGACGGATGTGAGACTATCTGGGTGGTTTGTTCTCCGCTCAATCTCTTTATCTGCAGCAGCAGAGCAACTTTTTTTTTTACAAATTTCTTCTTGCACTCACAGATAAGTTTTTTTTACTCTTTTCTACACGTAGAGACAAACAGGGAGGAAGCTCTGATTATGCAACAAGATGTTTTTATGAAAATATCAGAGAAAACTTTTTATTTCAGTGCTGGCAGTTTGTTAAAGGGGAGAAATGTTTTAATTTTCTTAAATGCAATATTAATGTCATAACATCGTGCAGCGACCCCACTCAGCAGGCCTCTGTTTTTAGCTTCAACACCCTGATCAGAGGAAAAATACACAGTCAAAATAAGCTTTTATACAAGCAGACTGATAAACAAATCACAAAAGAATCTTATAATTAAAAATATCATAAAAATGTCCTTCAAAAGTTATAGTATAGTATAAACGTTAAAAACATCATTACGCAGAAAAAGTCATAGTATAGTATGTTGTCCAAAATTTTAAAAAAAATACTATACTATAGTTTGTCGTCAAAAAAGTAATCGTACAGTATTTAATCCAAAATATCATAAAAATGTAATTGTTTAGAATGTCGGTAAAAATATGGAAAAGTCATAGTATAGTATGAACGTTAAAAATATCATTACACAGAAAAAATCATACCATTATATGTCGTCAAAATTATCATAAAGTCATCATATGTGCTTCCAAAATGTCAGAAAAAATCCAAACTACAGTATGTCATAAAAAAATCACTAAAAAGTAATTGTATAGAGTGTCCTCCAAAATATCCAAAAAAAGTCAGAGCGTGATAAGTTGTCAAAAATGTAATAAAAAGTTCATAGTGTAGTATGTTGTCCAAAATGTCATTAAAAGGTTATTGTATCGTATGTTTTTTAAGAATATCATGAAAAAAGTCATAGTATAGTTTCTAAAAACATCATAAAGAAGTCATGCTATAGTGTGTTGTCCAAAAATATTATAAAAATGTCATTGTATAGTATGTATTTAGAAATATCAAAAAGTCATAGGGTAGTATGCCATTTATATATATAATTATAGTATAGTATGCAGTCAAAAATATCATTAAAAAGTCATAGTATAGTATATTGTGTTGCTAAAAAAAGAAATAGTCATAGTATAGTATGTCGTTAAAAATAGTATGCTGTTATAATTTTTTATATAAAAAAGTCATAGTATATTATGCTGTCAAAAATATCTTTAAAAAGTCATAGTATATTATGTCACTAAAAATATGATAAAAAGTCGCAGTACATTATGTCACTAAAAATATAATAAAAAAGTCACAGTATGCTGTTACAAATATAAACCTCGAAGTATTTTATGCTGATAAGATAATAATAATTTTACATCAATATTAATATCCAATTAATCCAATTAATATAACCTACAGTGATACATAGTTATAAATGTTTTATCATTGATAATTATCCGTTTAATTGACTTCAGTATTAGTTAGTTTTTGCAGTTATCCTGTGTTATGTATTATATCATTAACTGTAGTATTGAGGGTGTGCTGCTGCAGTATTTGTGTCCTCTGTTAGATTTTGGGACATGACTGCCCTCTTCAGGTCCAAAATGATCCGTCTCTAGATCAGGTGTCCACACCAGCTGCAGGGGGACAGGACATTTAAGGTTCAGAGGACATAGGACCACAGATAACAAAGAGACAAGTTTCATTTTCATTATTTATACGGACGATTCCCGTTAATCAGCGTTTCTGTGAATGTGCCAGTTTATTTTTTAACTTCAGTGACAGAAGAATAAATACCAACAATAAGATGACAAAATGACAACAACTTAAGTACATGTACAAATAATTTGTCTCTTTACTTCTTTCTTTTAAAAAACCCAAACATTTTTCCGACATAACTGACCTTTTATGACTTTTTTCAACATAGTATATTATGACTGTTTTAATATTTTATTTGATATGCTGTACTATTTTTACATGTTTTTTTTACATAGTATACCATTATTTTTTAAATACTTTTTTACATAGTATACTATGATTTTTTAATGAACTTTTTTTGACATACTAGACTTCTTTTACTTTTTCGATATACTTTACTGCGACTTTTCAAATACTATTCCCGACATACTATGACTTTTTTTCAACATACTATTCTATGACTTTTAATTTAAAAAATTTAACATTTTTTGTCACTTGTATTACTGTAGGACAAATTCAAGGTAATTGTACTTTACTTGAGTATTATTATTTTATGTAACTTTAAACCTTTTATACACTCAGAGGTAAATATTGTATAATATATAGCAGTAAAATACTGACAGTAAACATTTTGTTGCATAATTAATATTTTTGCTTTCAGTACATTTTGCTGATTACCTGCGTCTACTTAGGTTCTGGTTGCAGGACTTTTACGAGTACTAGAGTATTATCTCAGGGCGATCTTAATATTTTTACTGCAGTAAATTCTTTGAATACTTTACTGGACAGATCTTCTCCTGCTGATCATAAGTTTTTAATCTCTGCCTTCAGGTTTATTTTGCAGTATAAAGTACGTTGTGATTCGTTATTTCCGGCGACCGGATCTCCTTAACAGACAGACGGCGAGCCCAACAGGAAGTGTTATAACATTTATTATTATAGAGCGTCACACAACACGGAATAACATGAACACATGCTGCTTGAAATGCCATGCTGGATTCAGTTCCTCCAAAAGGCCAGTGTTAACACGAGAAGCCACGAGATAAATCCACGATATCAGTTTAGATTATAGATTATTTCCATGACAGACGACAGATGGAAGATGAAGAGTTAAGGCGTAGGTCTTTCGTGTTTGGTCTCTCATAAATGCAACTTTGAACAAAGAAAGTTCTGATTTTCAAAGAAAAAAAACAAGAAATTTTATTTATTTTCAAATAATAACCAAAATAATGACTGCTAATACTTTACGAGGTCCAGATTTTGTAGGAAAAAGCTGTTAAATGCTACTCAATGCTACATAATATGAAGATATATATGTGTTCTTTTGAAGTACACAAGGTTAGAAAGTACATAACACCGTAAAGTAGAAAGAGGAAAAACTTCCAGCTAAAATTGTATAACATTCACATATTCTACATGTCAGTCTTACAATAATATCGTGATAAAATATCACATCAATACTCCCAATTGTACGATTAATAGTCAACAAACTGCACATTAAAGTATGAATGAGCCAAATATTTAGCAAAGGCACTGAGTACAAACAAAATGTAGGAGTACACAAAGTATAATTCTACGTTCACCTTTTGGATGCTTTAACCTTGGCCCTGGCTGACAATATGGAGGATGAAAGATGCCAAAATCAATCAATCGAATAGCAGTTTTAACTTGCTTATTTAATTGGAATATTTCCTCCATTAATTACTTTTCTATTAAAATGTTCTATTTATTTATTAATTTGTATTCATATCTGAATTTATTTTTCATTTTAAATGTTATTCTATTTTAAAATATTTCTTCAATTGTATATTTATGTATTTCTTTCATATTATGCAAATAAAAATAGGCTGTTTATATAACATATATATATATATATATTATGTACATATTTTAAGTGTTAATAAGGGCTCAGTTTTTTTTTAATTCTTAAAAACAAAAAAAAGAAAAAGAATGAAAAAAATTAATAACTTTTAAATTGAAAAATAAATTAATAAAAGAGAAAATTAAATAGGAAAGTAAATTAACAGAGGAATTAATAGAATAAAAAGGTAAATAAAATAAACAAGCAATTTAAAATATTTTGGGTACATTTAATGGCAAATTTATTTATTTATTCACATTTATCATTTATTTAATTCAATTATTTTATCAATTTTTTTTAAATTTCTGATTTTGGCAGCTTCCATCCTCCATATTAAATAACCACTTATTTATTAAGCATAGATATGTAAATAACAAAATGCTTAACTTTTTAAACTGTCACATGACTCTTCAGCTGATCCATTTCTCCCCTTAAATGTGTTTGGAAACCAAATTGTGTGCGAGTATTTTTTGTTTCGTTTTTTGCCCGATGGCGACAAAAGCGACAGTTTGAAAGTTGGACAGTGGGGTGAGACGCTACTTAAAAAATACTGGCCATTTCAGATAATGGTAACGAAGATTACACGTCAAAAAAGGTCAGCATATATATCGGCGGCAAGACAAGCAGCGTTTTCAACAACAGGTAAAATATGCAGAAACACATTCGGAGGAAAAACCGTGACATTTACGTCAAAAACAGAAACAAGATGAAATCTGCTCCGACCAAAACAAGCGACAAGTTTATTCACAGAAACTGAAACAGACGGTGCGACTGTAATAACGTGGCAAAATAAACACATTTCAAAGGTCACAGGTTCGTAAAGTGGTTAACGATGATTCGTGATTAACGACAGAGAAAACAACAAAAACGTAAAAAGGGCAGCTTAGATGAACTGGAAACACGACACAGATAAGAAAATATCGAGTTTGAATTTATAACAGAAAGCAAGAAAAGGCTGATTGGGGTTGAAACTTGCTGCACACTGTGATGATTTAACACTTTGTCGTCTGGTTTTCAGCCGTTTAATGATTGTAACAGACTACATTTTGTAATTAGATCGACCTGAAGCAACGAGAGCAGCAAGAACAAAATAATAAAAATAAGAGCTGCAGCAGAGAAGTGATCGGTCCAACTGCTCGACTTAACATTCACCGAACTTCCTGAACGCAAAACCCTCGTTTACGACCTCATCACGTGCTCGTCTTCCAACTTAACGAGGCTCGGACCGACCGCAACGACTGCTTCCTGCTTTGTCATCACAGACCGTCAGATGGCAACTTTCAACCCGCAGCGCAGATGTGTGTATTTTTGTGTTTTTAAAATTACAAAAATATGTATTAAGTCTTGATGAATTACGAGACAACGGGCCCCCGAGCACAGACATCTACAAAATAAAATAAAAAACGACAGCCGGACTGAGGAGACACGAAACAGAGCTGCCTCTTTTACTGAATTTAACAAGTAATTAAACACCCCAAACCGCTTATTCTTCATTAAAAAACAGTATTTGTGGGCATCAAGCGGGTCAAGCTCCTGACATTTGAGTGCAAAGTGTTAAAATTATTATTATAATAATATATAATAATTTTACAACTTTTCCAGGAATTTAAATGACAGTGAGAACCCTGTTTATGTCTCTTTTTGGTTGTTTTATGTCTCTTTGTAGATGTTTTATGTCTCTTTGTAGATGTTTTATGTCTCTTTGTAGATGTTTTATGTCTCTTTGTAGATGTTTTATGTCTCTTTGTGGTTGTTTTATGTCTCTTTGTAGATGTTTTATGTCTCTTTGTAGATGTTTTATGTCTCTTTGTGGTTGTGTTATGTCTCTTTGTAGATGTTTTATGTCTCTTTGTAGATGTTTTATGTCTCTTTGTGGTTGTTTTATGGCTCTTTGTAGTGTTTTTTTGTGGCTTTGTGATGTTTTTTGTTTTCCAGTAAAGGGACGTTCACACTGAGACCGATAACTAATAACCATAAACACATTATTTTAAAAACTGTTCAAACTTGAGTCGATGTCAGAGTCACACCACAACTTTAACAACAACAAAAGTGGCAAATAAAATGTGGGATCTATTTCGGATTCGATGACCGATTGTGTCTGTGCCCGGTGGGTCCATTCGGTGATCCACGCGTGCTGACAGTCTGAAAAACATTTTAAAAAGGCAACGGAGAAAGACGTGACATTATGTGAGCAGAGGGAAGATAAAAAGACGAGCGACAAAAACGGAATTAAAGCTCCGCCCCTGAACGCGTTGAGTCACAAATAAAAGTTCAGTGAACATCCAGGCTCTCTTCTTTAAGGCTAATCTTTCTACGTATGGCTTAAACCGACCTGTGAGTCCAAACATGCGGCGAACGTGAGGAGTAAACACTGTTGTTAGTAGAAGCAGATGTTACGATATTAAAACGCCATCCAGCTATAACACAGTGACGCACTGTGTGACAAACAGCGGTATATTTCCGTATATATCTCTCTACATAGATAAGTGAAAGTGACGTAAATCCAACTAAAGCCAAACCAGCGACTGTCCTAAAGGTTTGGGCACTTGAGTGGTGAACAGGCACTGCACATGAGAACGAGGAGACAGGCAACATGACGGAGGTAAGAAGTATCGTACAGGTGATTCAGATAGAAATTTTACAATCACAGTGGGTGACGATCTGGTTCGTGTAACAGCGGTTTGGTAATCCATCGACTTCTCTCTGAGTTAGAGGTAACTAACTTATAAAACAATAAAAACAAGGAGGAAATAAAAGCACAGCGGGCTCAGTCTACTGCGAGGTACCTCACTAACTGACGGCTGGAGCTTAATCTGCAGATTTGGCCTTAATGTTTTGGACTTTCCTGCGCCGGCTAGCTGCTGAAGACCGGAGGAGTTTTCCGTTTAAAATAATCTGTAAAACCACCCAGTTGGACGGGATGGCAGCATATTATCCTGGCTAACGAGCGCAACAACGTGTCTAAAACTAAAAACAACAGAAGATACATATAACCTGGTCCTTTTAGAAGTTAAGGCCCCAGCTGTTTTTTTTGTTTCCTTTAGAAAATTAAAAACCTCTTAAAAATATAAAAAACCTCTTGGTTGGTGTCAAGTGTTTCTGGTCGAAGGCAGTTGCATACGGGGGTCAGAGGCTGAAAAACTCTTTTCATGCTTGAGGCAGATACATGTGAAAGGTTCAGAGTGACGAGGCTCCGGCCGGATTCATCAGATGGCTGTTTGGCACTGTGGGCTCATCATCTTCTGCAGCGCCGGGATCTGTGGGGTCAGAGGTCACGAGCGTCAGCGCACAGTCACAGATTCCAGCTCACAGTGGCGTCATGTGATCACAAAGTCACTCCCCGTCACAGCGGTTTGTTTTTACATCTTTATCATTATCTAGCTATCATTATCATCATCATTATCATCATCATCATCATCATTATCTATCTATCATTATCATTATTTAACTATCATTATCATCATCATTATCATTATTATCATCATATCTATCTATCATTATCATTATCATCATCTAGCTATCATTATCATTATCATCATCATTATCTATCATTATCATTATTATTATATATCTATCATTATCATTATCATCATCATTATCTGTCTATCATTATCATTATCTTTATCGTCATCATCATCATTATCATTATTATCATTATCTTTATCTATCTATCATTATCATGATCTATCTATCATTATCATTATCATTATCTATCTATCATTATAATTGTCATTACCATTATCTTTATCATCATCATTATCTATCTATCATCATCATTATCTATCTATCTATGAATTAATCTATCTATCATTATCATCATCATCATCATCATTATCTATCATTATTATTATCTATCCATCATCTTTATCTATCATTATCTTTATCTATCATTATCTTTATTTATCTATCTATCTATCTATCTATCTATCTATCTATCTATCTATCTATCTATAAAATGAACTTAATAAACTTTATTTATGGAGCACTTTTCATACATAATAAAAAACAACAACAAGGACAATCAAAGACAAAAAGGTAAAAAATATATTCTCTATAACTCTGTACTTTATAAATATATATATATATGTAGAGAGAGAGAGAGAGAGAGAGAGAGCAGTGTTTACATATTTGTCTCTTTGTTAAGACTTTTGGTGCAAAACCTGCAAAGCGTTTAATAAATGAAATAATCTTAAAGTTTACAAAGGAACATATGGATTATTAATGAGTAACTTTAGTAACTTTAGCACCCCCTGATGGTCAATCTTGTGTCTAACAAGGAGGTGAAAGCATTTTTGGAGAAAATCTAAATCAAATCACACGTCACATCACTTCTGTTTTTCATGAATGAAACTGTTTGTGTTACAGTTTTGTTTGTATGAAAAAGAGATATTTAAAAAAGAGTGATTGATACAGCTACAGATCATAGCCTCACTGTTGCATCAAACAACAACAAAATAACAACTTCCAAATACTGACAGAATTTGGATGAAATTTGTTGGACTGATGAAGTTGCATTTGTTATTTTTTGCAGCACTCGGTGCTAAACAAGCAGCACTGACATCCTTTTATAAAGTTGTTATGGTAACCGTCTTCACCAACAAACGCCTTTTACACAATAACATTTTCAGTTTTTTGTCAGAATTATTAATTAATAGTGTTTAATTCCACATATACGGATCAACAAATCGACCATGAGGCTGCTTTGTTTTCACAGCTGACACAGAAGACAACGCAGACGTCTCTCACCTTAGTCAGATCCACCCCGGTGAGGGCGTTGACGGACACGGGGAGCTCAGCTAACAGACGGGTCACCTCTCCCGTCACGCGGCTGCCGTCTCCACTCAGGATGACGATCTCGTTGGTCTTGGACAGAGGCGCAGCCACCTTACTGGCAATCTGATAAAACACGAGTAAACATCTGTAATTTCACCGACGAAACACTCATTATGGAGGACACAAGCTGCCAAAATCTAAATTAAAAATAAATTCATAAATGCCATTAAATGTATCTTCCAGTATTAGAGTAGGAAAGCATAAATGCAGGCATTTAAAATATGATAAAATTTGACATACATTTATATATATTATTAGATACTTTTTATGCTCATTTGTTTATTAACCTTTGTATTAATTTTACTTTCTCATTTTCCCTTTTATCTATTTATTTCTGTAATAATTTTTTTTATTCTTTATTTATGTTTGCATTTATTTTTCGGGAATTTCAATGTATTTATTTGTTTACACTTCGCTATGTGTTAGCCATATATATTATCAATGCACTCTGACATTGATAAAGAAAAAAATACTGAAAAAATAATTAATAATAATTCAAAAAAGAACACACGTAAAAGGTCAAATCAAATAGGAAAGCAAATAAATAGGGGAATTAATACAAAGGTAAATAATTTAAGAATCAAATAAAAACATGACATCAATGTATGTATAAATGCAGAAATATCTAAATAAATACATAAAAACACAATTAAAAACATATAAAAACAAATGAATAAATAAAAAAAAGAAAAATAGGGGAATCTAAACAAAGGTGAACAAGAGGCAAATTAAAAAGAAATTTTCATTAGTGTCACATTTTATCAATTAATTAATGCCTACATTCATTTTTTAAAATTATTTTTAGTACATTTACTAGCATAGTAATTTATTTAATGAGTCATTTATTTATTTATTCATTTTATTTTGGCAGCTTTAGTCCTCCATATATCAAAACATCTACATGTGACATGAACTGACGTGAACGTATTTAATTCTGCTTCCTCGGACAGAAAGAAAAAAAAAAAAACTGTTTTGGGGGTTAATATTTGTTCTCCTCATCAGTAAGTGACAAAAATGTCGGTGCCAAAGTCATCTGTCTTTGATGTGTTTGGACAAGTTAAATGCTTCAACAAACACCAAGCTGAGAAGTTTTAGGAGAATAACATGAGCCTGAATGTGAGTTTGAGTCGCACGTAAACCTGTCAGGCGTGTTCAGGAAACACGAGGAAATATATTCTTTGGAGGCGCAAACAACGGCGGACTGTTTCTCCTCGACAGGTTTTTATGCAGCCGATTTCTTACAGACTTCTCAGAAGGTGAGGACTAGTTTGTGCTATTTGAAAATAAAAATATGTGTGTTAAATTTGAGGCATTCATGTGTCAGATGACTTTGGTGCCGACCCTCCAATGAAGACATTTGGATAATTAAACCAAAAACCCAAACTTCCCAAATGTCGGCGTATAACTGAATGTGACAGACCATGGGCAGAGCCTCCAGGACCAAAGCCGTCTTGGCGGCCTCGCCGTACTGCTGGTAGGCTTCGGCCTTCAGCCTCATCTTCTCAGCCTCTGCCTTTCCCACCGCTTCGATAGAAGAGGCCTCCGCTTCACCGATAAAGCGGATCTTGTCGGCCTCCGCCTGCGCCGTCAGCACCGTCTTTATCCTGGGGGGTGAAGGACGTATAAGGACTGTTTATGAACGTACGAGATTAACTTACAGGTGGAAAAAAAGCAGATGGTGAAAATAGAGTTTCAGTAATTTGGATCCATATTTTAGGTGCTTATGAGGAGACGGACAGTAATGAGCGATGTTGCATCTCACTGGTTAAGGAGCTGAAATTACCGTGAGCCATAAAAACCCGAGTCAGCTGCAGAGTCTTCTGACCCGAGTGTGAATGATGATCGTTTGCACTCTCATCGCATTAAAAAGCCAAGATGTTGGCGGGTTTTTGTGAAGTGGGAATGAGGCTTCAGAAAGTGATAAACTAGCAGAAGGAAGAGTCTCTCGATCAGTAAACACCTTGAAATACGACACCAGGTTTGGAACATTATATCCAGTATTGTTTGTTGCCTTTTCAGGAATTGATGTTGAATAAACGTCAACAACTTAAAATAAGGATAGTGACACTTGTGTCGTGAAAACATGTGAAACGTAAAATGACTCGCCGTCACTGACGTGCAGAGACTCTGAGACTGTTTGACTCACTTGCGTCCCTCCGCCAGCTGCTGCATCTTGTAGGCTTCGGCCTCGGCGGGTCTCTTCACGGTGGCGACGAGCTCCTTGTCAGTGCGGTCGATCTCCTTCTCCTCGATAGTGATCTGCTTCTTCCTCTGCACCACCTCGATCTCTATCTCCTCCAGACGGATCTTCTGCTGCTCTTTGGCCGCCTGCAGCTCGTACGCCAGCTGAGCCTCGGCTTTCTGCAGAGGCAGCGGTTTTATTAACACCTCCCTCTTGTGTTTGTGACAATAAATTCAGTTTGAGCTCTTTCATACCTTCGTGTTCACTTCTTGGTTAAAGGCGGCTTTCTGCATTTCCAGCTCTCGTTTGGAGTCGGCCATTTTTGTGTCGGCTAAGAACTTGACGTCCATCATTTCTTTCTTACACTCAGCTTCCTGGAAAAGACAGAAGATGATGACACGGAGACGGATGAGGAGCCGTTTGCTGGTTTTTCTAATGTCGGAGCTATTAGCTGAGAGCTCTCAATAACCAGAGAGCGGATGTTTTTAATCGCTCTTGTTTTTATGTCCTCTTACCCTGATGCCAGCGTCTCTCTCAGCCTCGGCCACGCCGATGTCTGCATCCCTCTGAACCGCGGCTGTCTGAGTTTTGCCCAGTGAGCTCAGGTACTCCACTTTATCGTACACATCCTGCAGGACGGCGAGTAAATACACAGTGTCAGGGCTCCTGCAGCTTAAACCGGCTAGATCTAAGACTTTTTAAGACTTTTTAAGACTTTTTAATGCCAATTGAATTGATAAATTTTAAGACTTATTTTCTCCAGTGAAAAAGTTTGATTATTGCCATCAAAAGTTGAAAAAAAACCTTTTTTGAGTGAAACACATGGAAGACAATGATTACATCATATTATAATATAAATGTCTTTTAGGTTTAACAACCAAAGAGGGAAATATCTGGCACTTGGGTCTGATTTTCTTGGCAATTTTGTGTTTTTTGTGTGAGATTCAACTGCTTTGACTCCCATCGTGACAAGTTTAAAAAGAGGAATTTATTACAGTATTAAACAAAAAATTAGATGTTACCAATTATTTTGAGATTTTATGATGCAACATCAGAAAAAAAAAAATCATAAAAAATCTACTACTTCCCATGTCTGAGTATTTTTTAAGTCTTTTGAAAGATTAATTTCAGTAAATTTAATACAAATTAAGGCTTCATTTTTACATGGATGAATTCAGTGCCTTTTAAGACTTTTTAAGGATCCGTGGGGACCCCGCGTACGGTGAGAATCTTAAATCACATTAGATGTTTAAGAGACGAATGCAGGATGAAGATGTGTCGCACCTTGATGGTGAAGCTGAGGATCTCGATGCCCATGCGGCCGACGTCAGGTGCGGCCACCTCTCGCACCAGAGTGGCAAACTTGTCTCTGTCTTGGTAAATCTGCTCAACAGTAAGGGTGCCTGTAAGGATGGAAACTGTTGTTAGTGCCTTCCCAAATTTCAATACTTTCACAAAACAGACAGAATTGCAAGTACCGAGAAATACCTCGTCATTAGGGACCAAATTTTAATACCCGAGGAGTAAATCTTGTATAATGAAATATGTCATTTCTAATATGATAAAATGGATTTTATGAAACTGATATCAGGCTTCCCACACATTTTCATCAACACAATTTCAAAACATTTCCATGAATTTTCAAAGCCTCTAAATAATTTTTTTTCCTTTCGTTTTTCAGCAATGTAAAATTTTAAATAATGTCAGAGTCTCCAATGATGTGTTCAACAACCATGAGAAATTCTAAAAACAGTTATTTTTTTTCGTTCCTAAATAACATGTTTTCTTCCAAAAATAAAAATAATATAATATTTTTAAAAAAGAAAATAAATCGCTGAATTTTCTCAAGAAAACATGCCTCCCAAACCCGTAGTTTTCTTTAAAAATAATTAAGGAAAAAACATTTTTTAAAAAAGGTTTTCTATAAAAAGAAATTTTAAAGAAAAAAAACCCCACACAATTTTTTTTAAATGATTGAAGAAGAAAACAGTTAAAAAAAAAACCAACAACATGCCTTCGCAGGTTTACATGGTATGTTTTCAGTGTTAGCATTGTTAATATGTAGAGGCTACTCACCGAGGATGGCGCGCAGGTGACCCTCGAGGGTCTGCAGGATGACACTCTTGATCTCCATGACTGACTTCCCCAGGAACTGCTCGCAGGCGTAACCGAGCAGCTCATTTTCTGTCATCACCTTCACCTGGTGCCAGCGTGGACAAAGATCGTCAGCCGAACACACATCCACAAACACAGGCACGCAAATACAAATACAGGGTGTGGCAGGCATGAAATCACATTGTTCTTATCACATTTACACCATCAGTAATATGTAGAAAACAAAAAAAGCACGACATTTAAAATGGGAAGCCAACACACAATTAGAATTAAAGAAAAACATTTCAAAGTCTTAAGATAATTTTAGTCATGCAGCTTTGCTATAGATTTATCTGTGTAGTGATAAACTGCTTAAATTCGTATTTATACAGAAGAAAAAGGACTTTAATCACACTAAATCAGCTGCAGGTGCTGCAGACTGAAGGCTGCATACACTCAGAGCTGATCATTACAATAGTCAACTTGCCTGAATAAACGAGAACAAAAGGTTTATGAAAATAATATCCAGGACTGACATGGAGCTAATTCTACCTGGCCAGATAATTTATAATTAAATAACAGTTCCTGTTCAAATTTTTGAGTTTCTCCAAAATCAAAACAGTGTGCACAAAATTACAAATATAACATACCAGCTTTGCAAGAACAAAAAAACTGTCCTTATCTCACATATAAATCAACACTACACAGTGACTGTAGTCACACTGTCGATGTGCCTGGACTTTAATATTGCAGCAGCTGCATCCTCGAGTCTAATACTTCATGTCAACGCTTTACATCTGTGATCAATAGCAGAAGATGCAAAAACGTTCCTTTTTCTCCTCAGGATCAATAAAGTTTTTCTGATTCTGGGCTTTTAATAACAAGCAAAGCATGAAAACTCTTAACTTCATGATGCACAAGGACATATTCCCTGTTAAAGGTACACTGTGCAGGAATTTTCAGCTACTGTTTGTCGACAGTAATGCCAGCAGAGGCGAAAGAGAAAATGAACCCTTGGCTTTGTCTGCTTGGCGTTTGGCTCGTTATATTTGCAGGTTTTTTCTTTCTTTTTGGCGCTCTAACCGCAATTTTTGTGGCTTCCTTATGGATGGTTTAAGTGTGGAGCCTGAGACCAACTTTTCTTAAAAACCTCCCAAAATGTTAACAATGACAATCACAATATCTTTAGATTCACAGTAATGCAGTGCCAATCACAATTCATCGATCTAGTGTGTGTTCCTGTTACAGGTAAAATAAAACAATGAGCACAATTATTTACAGCCAAGAGAATTAAAATAGAAAAAAACATCAGTGGGATCATTCACAGTAAAATGAAACAAGGGGTAAATCAATGGCAATGACCTGAGGTGTACACGATACACACAGGGACAGTCAGTGACAGTCAGAGAGGTCACTCATACAGTCAGGAAATCATAAAGAAATGGTAAGACACAAAGTTTTCAGGTGACGTTGCACTCCACCGGAGCTGTAAGAAAAGAGTGTGAGCTGGGTCCTTAGGCGAGAGGTCTGCACATGGTTTTCTGCAACATGCACTCATACCGACACTGACGGCAACACAAAGTCACGGGAAGGTGGACGTCATTCCAAGGAAACACACGCCTTCAAAAACAGAGCAGGCTGCAGGCCGGCCACACAACCACACACAGGCCAGGTCCAACAGACAGCAGGGGGAGCCGTGCCCCGGCCCACGCAATAAAACGTGTAATCGCTTTGCACTTAGCTCCTGACCTCCTACTCCAACCCCCTCATTCCCCTCGTGACCCCACCCTTCCTCCTGCCTCCTCCGCAGCTCCTTCAAGATGCAGGACTGGAAGCACAAGCACAGGAAATGTGGCAGAAAAAGAACAGAGTCTCAACTATTCCTGAAAGTATTTCCTCAATTTGCATTGTTGTTCAGAAAGCCTTTAACCCTTTAACAGGCACGATATATGTGCAGAAATATTTTTTGGTAACATCGTGTCCTGTCTCCACATTTAGCAACTTTCAGTTTTTTTTTGTTGTTGTTTTTTTCCAGGTAAGCCATTCAGGCAGCGAACACGCAGCTCGCCCGGGCGGCTGACCTGCCCTGTTTGGGGAATTCTAGCATGAACAAACATTGCATTAGGCAACAATAAATGTTTTTGATTTGTGTAACCAAAGTTTCATTTTTTTCTCATATAAACACATTACACATTGCTAAAGTAAAATGTATATAAAAATTATATTACATAAAATGTTATAAAAATGTATCAATTTATAAAAGAAAAACATTGCCTTGTTATGTTTTTTTTTAAATTGCAACAGTTAATGTAATATAATAAAAAATTAAAAATAAAAGTAACTTAATGAAATATCTTTTAAAAAATAAATAAATAAAACTATAACACATCTAGTCACAAAATCGTTTGGTGTTAAATTACTGTGCTAAATAAAATCAAGCCACATCTTAAAGTAAAGACTATAAATTGCGTATTATACAGTATATGCCAACTGCAAGATAAAAAACACATAAAATTCAGTCTCAAAAGAAATTTGGCGTTTAATGGTACATTATGATCGAATGCAGTGTTTATGCTGAGCAGCTTCCGGTTACCGTAACTGGGCAACTCAACCGATCGTTTGCTCACTTTTTCTCCCAAAAAATCAGGATACATCGTACTTTCACATTTGTACAAAGAAAACGTTTGTGTTTATAAGTTAAGGCAAAACGTCATGAGAACTATGTTAAGAATATAAATATCACAATTAAATATTTCAATCATTTTACAGAATTGTGATAATTATTTTAAGCACTTTTTTCAGGGATTTTTGTGTTTGAACTTTCCCAGTTTTTTTGTTTGTTTTGGTATTTTTTACGTGATTTTCTTGTACTTTTAACTAGTTTCTTGCTTATTTCTGGGTCATTCCCACTTAAGTTGCTCACTGCCGTTGGCCTTATTTTTTAATGAAATCGAGCCAATTAGCCCAGATTTTAAAGGGTTAAAGTTGTACTTCATATTAGTGTATTCTTTTGAATCATATTTAATCCATTCATACAATGTTTACTACACTTCCAAACGAGGGGGGAGGCCAGACTGGATATTATTCTCTTATTATTTTCGTATCGTTTGCACACTTTGTAATGAGGTATCTTATCTGTAATATAATCATTACATGTGCAATAAGGGGAATAAGGACTAACTGCCAAGAATAGTTTTTGCTGGGTTTTTGGTACAACAATCTGATCACAAAAAAACGTTACAGTGCCTGTAAAAGGGTTAAAAAGATGATTTGTCAGGTTCTTAAACTCATGTACTTTTACAGCAAACTGACCTGCAGGCTGTCAAAGTAGACACAAATACTTCTGCAGAAAGTCATGTGTCAAAAAGTGACTTCAAATCCACCTAAAACTCTGCAGATTAACATTCTGCTCCGGTTTCCTGAACATTCACTCTCCTGGTGCCTCCGTCTCAGTACAAACATGTGTCACCTTAATTTAACAGGGACACACTGCTCCTGTTGCCATGGACACACATGGCTCCACAATGGCTTGGGTTTAGGTTGGACCAATCAAACGGTGGCATGATGAGCCTCTCTGTGAAGTGAGCTGTGTGAGCGTGAGGGGCTGTTGGGCTCCAAACAGTGGGCTCATTGTCAGCATGCATGTAGGAGAACACAGAGGAGAGGAGCACTGGCATGACTGCGGTCACAAAATGCAGAACTGATGCTCTTAATGAGGCGTCAGCTTTCAAACACACAAAGACACTCGGGCATGCAGACGGAAAAAAGGGCAATGAATGTGAGCAGAATATCAATGTAGACGGAAATGCAGAAAGTTATTAAGTTCCTTAAGAGAAAATCCACCTTAAATAATACTGTTTATCACTAAAGTTGTTGCTTAAAGACTGAAACTGGATTTATAATTGAATCTTCATATTCACCCAGCGGCGGTGTCACACGCCTTTACGCCACGCAGAGTGTCATGTGCCTGAAACTCTTTTCATCGGCTCACATTTGTTAATCTTATCACTTTTCGGATAAACTAACAAACCCGTTACCTTAAAAAGTTGTTTATTAACCTAATCTTTGCCTTATAGATTACACCTCACACCTAACTCAGCTACAGGCCTTCAGTTCAAATCTGCTCAGTATATGTACCAAATATATACATGATAGAAAAACATGAATAGTATGTCCTGTATGCCCTCGTACTTAAACTTAAATAAAACTAGTGCATCCTTTGCAGCTTAGTCAGACTTCTCAACTTTATCAAACCAAAATAATTCAGGATTTTTGTTCTGCATTTTGACACAGGTGCACACAAGCTAGAACGAACAGAACAACGTAAATAGTCTCTCAACACCGGAGACAAAAGCGGCAAAAGCATCAGTTTTAAAAAACAGATCTATTATAGAAAGGCCTTGTAATAAAAGCTGATTTTTAAGGAGCGATTTAAAAGGAATTAGTGATTTTGTTAGAGCATGGGCGGAGACGGCACACGGCTCGCCGAAGGGTGCACTGCTCCGTGCTGCACAGCCACGCCCATCCAGGCAAAATATCACGTTTTTAGGGAGTCTCGGGACGACAGTCCTTGATACTTAGAGTGCAGGTTCTGTACTTCAGCAACTTTGGTACTGACTGATTTAAATTTGACTCATGTAAAAAAATTTCTTAACATACAGTTGTCGCACTCATGACTCCAGTTCAGTCTTAGCATTTGGTATTTGTACATAAAGTATGTGCGTGATGTTTTTACAAGTGTATATGTGAAATATTTATAATTTAATTAAGTATATAATACGCTCACAACTGACATGAGGAGGCGTCCGATGGGAACAACATAATTCTAGTAGTTTTTGAAACATAACCAGACATATAGAGCGATTGATCTTGCAGATTTCAGATCATAAACACTGGACTAAATTACGGCCCCACTCTTCAAGTGCCCTGCTAGTTTTAAGGTGGATTTTCGCTTTAACATCTCAAAGTTGTCAACCTAAAAAACAAAAAGTTCATTTTGGCACTAAACAGGATCAAACATTAAATAGCAGATACAATAAAGAAAAAAAACACTGACACTGACATTAAAATGCACATCAAATGCAACATGGACCCTATTCCTGACACACCAGGACCAGGTTCAGACTGAAGGTAACACTGCCAAGAAAATTCAAGGGGCAACAATGGACAGGTGTGATGCTACAGTACAGGTACCAGAGAGACTGCATAATATTAATTAGGAAATCCAGTTTAAAGGCTTTTCCAGCTGAGTTGTGCCAATCTGAGGTCTTATTGAAATGAACTAGGATGCAGCGTTTTCGACTCTGTGCTGTTGTCAGTATGAAGCAGTCAGATCCTTGGTGTATTCGGCCCAGATATGAGGGTAAATCATGCAGACAACAGTTTGACCCAACACCTGTGTGAACATCTATGTGATACAGGGTTCCCACACGTTGTCATGGACAAAATTTCAAAACTATTCCGTTACTTTTCAAGGAAAATACGTTTTTTCTTGCCCCACTTCCCCAGTGCGATAAAAAAACAAGAATTTCAACAAGTAAAAATGAATAAATTGCCCTCAATCGCCCCACTTTTTTTTTCTTTTTATAAAGAAAAATGATATAAAAAATGGAGGGAAAAAAAACAACAACAAAATAATATTATAAACCAATAATAACATTTTTTTGGAAAGTTTTTTTAAAGTAAAAATCTAAAAAAATGTTAAAAAAGAAAAAAACAGCTAAAAGAACTTTTATTATCTATTATTATTAAAAATGTATTTGACATGCCTAGTCGCCATACACGTAGGGAGAGACAGAGCGCTGTGAAAAAATGAAGAAACTTACATGATGAACAAATAAACAAAAAAATACTATAACCAAAACACTGGCACACATCGACGTGTGATTGAACTAAGTTATGTCGCCAGCTAATGCTATTTAATTTGTTACACACAACACATTTCCAGGATTTTACCAAAACTTTCAATGATTTTTAATAGTTCCATGACTTATCCAAGCCTGGAAAATGTGCTTGTGAAATTCCATGACTCTTACAGGTTTTCAATGACCGTGGGAACCCTGTGTATTGTCAAAAACACAGGTTTCATCTTAACTCGAGCCCTCTGTATGAAATACCACCTCTGCTGTGATCATGGGGTGATGCCAGAGAAAAGGAGGGTGGGTGGGTGGGGGAGGGTGTGTGGGTTAGTGAAGTCTGAGCTGGCATTCCCAGAAAAGTGTGGTGATTTACCTGAGCCACCCCAGTGACAGTAATAGCTACACCCTCCGCTGTCTCTACATCCTCACACTTGGGCTGCAGGGTCATAATCTCAAGCGTTATCCTGTTGAAGAATGTGGAAAAATATAAAAAAAAAATACAAATTGACATGTTCGGAGGGAAAGCAAATGAAGGGAAGGACCAGAACACAAGGAAAAGAAGAGGACAAAGTGAAAACCATTCACCCAAGGACTCCAGATCACTAACAACGGAGCAAAATGAGACGCTTTCCAGAATTGTGGGATTTTGATTTTTGTCGCAATTATTCTTTCAAATCATTTGGATTTTTCATTCCTCAAATCCTCATTTTTAGCCTTCATTTATTGACCCCGTTGCTAAAGGTGACTCAGAGTTCAGCTTTGCCGGGAAGCCGAAGTTGGTGACAGCTGACTGTCTCCCCCTCCACTGCAGAGGAAGAAGAGCAATGAAGATGAGAAAGGCAAACACACATAGACAACGTTAGCTTGTTAGTTGAACCATTTTCCTGAGTCGTCCTTTGGTCTCGAGCACCAGCCACTGCTTTTTTGTTTTCTTTTGTTTTGTTGTTTTTTTAATGCATTACCTGAGCCACCCCTGTCACATCCAGGGGAACACCCTCCGAGGTTTCGATATTCTCGCAGCGACAGAGGATGGTCATAACCTCCAGAGACATTCTACGCAGGCAGGCAGGCAGGCGGGAATAGCAAGAGGCAAAACAGTAAGTTGGACAACAGCTGTTAGGAATGTCAGTAACCAAAGGTCAAGAGGAAGAGGGAAGAGGGAGGGGGAGAAACACACAACCTGACCTCCTGTTTCTGCCGCTTTTAACCCAGAAGGCCGGTGCTGCTGACACCGCTTACAAATCCGGGACCCTCACAGCTACAACCGCTTCTCTTGTCTACGAGAGTGTGGATTTTTTAGACGGTATCAGGTACTTTTGAACTGCGACACACTCACAGTTTGGGGAAGCAGGCTGGAGTACCGGCACAGAAGCTTAGCGATGTACTGCCCTGGACGGGGGCAGCAGCAATTTTAGCCATCCAAATAACACAAATATAATCTTAAGTGTTCGCTGTTTAGAATATTTTCACTGCTTTACCTTGCGGTCAGATAGCCGGGTCTGACGGTCCCACTATACGAGACTAACGAGACCATAAATCAACTCTCATTTATTTTTTACTGAAAGCAACTGATTCTGTGCAAAGCATGCTGGGATACCGGCAATGCAGACCAAGCTGCCAGCGCAACAAGAAGGAGTGACAATTTTTAAAATGCAAACGTAGCTCAAATCAACACAGCTGCTCAAGCTGCAGCTTCAGTGACTCTCTGAAGGGAGAGTCACTGAAAAAACCTGTAAAAAACTGCAAAAAGTTGCATTTTGCTGCCAGTTATCTCAGTCATCTGCTAGATGTGTCATGCTGTGACGTGGTGTGCGAGTCCGTGACTGCGTCAGTCATCAAACAGCGTACACACGCAGTGACAGAAATGATCATTTTACCCAACGGGTTAACTGACTAAGACAATCCTTTTCTGTGTCCTGTGAGCAGCAGCTCACCCCGAGTGAAGCTCTGCAAATCAAATCTGTCCTGCAAATCAGCTCAGATTAATTTCAACATCCTCCATAACGAGGACACTTGGCATTTCAGACGTACGACGAAATTTGACAGACTCAATTAAAACACCGGACACAGATTAATGTAACTGTTGGAGTGTTTTTTAACTTTACAAACTATAACGCGTAACAAAGCTTGTCAAGCAGTCGGAGGCACGCTGCTCTCTCTCAGTTAACACTGAAGCTCGTGGTGCGCGGTCTCTTCCTTCCTGGAGGTAAGGCCATGAAACACACAGTCTCTCTGGAGCTCCGATTATTTGCTGTTGATAATTGCCGAAGCTTTGGAGCGCGGGCAATGGTATTCGGTACAGCCTTAATCGTGCTCCCCTGCAGTATAACGGCAGAAAAAAAACCCAGACGAGAGCAAAGATAACGGCTTCAGCTGTTCAGTTCAACATTCTGACATGAAGGTAAAACAGTTCAAATATTCTTAATATAGCGTACACTTAAAATGATTTTATTTTAGGTGGAAAAAATATGTTCTGCTGCCGCCCCCGTCTGCAGCAGTGCATTGTTTAGCTTCGGTGGTGGTTCTCCTGCCTGCTTCTTCAAACTGAGGCCGTTCTGACCGTCATTAACACTGACTGTGAATAAGAATCTCACACAACTCCACTCCAAAAAATCCAAACTGTCCCTTTAAAAAAATAACGGCATAAACTGGGACAAAGAGCAAGATCCACTGATGAAAACTCGAGTGAGTGTTGACAGGACTCTCAAGCCGAGCGCCTCTCCACAGATTACATTTGTGCGGAGATTACACAAGAATGTCCTCCACAAACAATGCTCCACTTCAGTGCGGCTGGTTTGTTTATGTGAGATTATGTTTCAGAGCTGATAAAAACAGCTGTTCTCCTACAATAAATACTGATTCGCTGCTGTCAAAGACATGGGAGGCTGACTGCAGTGACGCTCGGAGGAGGAGACTCCACCTCCCACATCTTTGGTATTGGATCAATGAGTCACAGGCCCGGACATTAACATGATTACTGCATCAGGAGCGGGAAGCCTCGCTGCCTCCCCTCCGCTTTTATACCGCTGTCCGTATGCACACGGGGCTTTTATCTCAAGTGGCCACTACCATCTCTCTCTCTCTCCTGTTTGTATCGTCCAAGAGAGCATCGGAAATGTTGACCAAACTGCACGCGTGACCAAAACGCAGCATAAAAAAAAAGGCGAGAAAGGATTCCTGGGACAGCCTGTCTCTAAATTGGGGATGTATAAATCCAGCCATGCATCATTTTATTGTCTACCGTTAACGTTTCCTAGCAACTAAAAGATAGAGAGCAGCACTTAATGGGGTAAAAGGGACCTGGAGGAGACACTGAGGGCTCAGACAGGGCGAGATCAACACCGGACAAAGCAAAGCAGGTTAGCAAAGAAGAAACAAACAGACATGCAAACCCCAAAATAACACATCAATTAAAAACCTCCAGAGACGAGGAAAATTATCACGCTTCAGCTCATGTTCTTAGGATTATTACTATTTTACAGATGGTACAGCTAGATTGTTTTTGTTTTCATGCAGCGTAAAAGGATTTTTTTTTACTTTTTATAGCCGTGCCCTTAAGAACCAACTGTATCTTTTGAAGCTTTTACGTGAGAAGTAAATCCACTTTAATTTTGGGCAATTCTGTGATCACTCAAGCACTGAAAAAGTCCTGGAAGCTGGCCTCATGACAACCTACGCTCTGTACACATTTTAACTGACAAACAAAAGCTGCTTCACGAACGTGAAAACAGCACCAGTGCCACAACTCTGCATATACGGGCACATTTTGGTAGCTTTGAGCTTTACAGGGTTAAATGTCAAACACACAGTTTGTGAGTGTTTCAGCTGCAGGGTTTGTTTTCTGGTTTTAAGCTCTGGAGGAGAAACTAAAGATAAATTCCACTTGTTTATTTATTATGAAAATGAATATGACTTCTTGCTTCAGTGTGGGAGTCTAACACACTACAAGCTGAACAGTTTTTTTGTGCGGTTTTGTAAATATTATGCTTTGTAACTTTGCCTGACCTCGCCATTATGTACCATCTGTTTATCTTTCCAGCATTCGTTGGAGCTGCATGTGAAAGCAGCGGCAGGGGTGAGCGCTTGTGTTTACACATGTGGTAAATATTAGTTTTTAATACTGATGCCCCAATTTACCATTTTTAACTTATTTACTCTTTACTGAGCTGTACAATAACAACAGTGACATTAAGAAAGTCGCAAAGTCATAATTAAAAAAATACTTTTTCAGGGTATCTGCAGAGATAAACCTAATGATTAATATTCTTACTACATACCCATAAAAATGACTCTTTTTAAAATTAAAAAAAAAAAATTATTCTTATATATTCAAGTACAAATAAGGCAATGTTTATAAACTCTCTCACTGTCAACCAATCCTATGACAGTAATTAAATAGAGAATTTGTTCAGAACTATTTTGAGCTGTGGATTAACACATTCAGTGCCCTGGGGGAGTATGTATACCATCGGAAAAATGTATACGCAATCAACTGGAAATAAACTACAGTGTCCACGTTCACCGCTATGAAGGAACACAGTGCAGGAGTGTGGCTGATCGTTTTTAACGTGCTCAATAAACGACATACTAGATTTTGTGACATCTTGTTCCAGTGAATGAAAGCTCTGGCCAGATGACAGCATTAGAAGAAAGGGTCACAAAACATTAGGAAATATCCACTGGGGGTCTTAAATTGTTAAATTCAATGTCAGTTTGACCAGTTGTTGTTCATATATCTCCCTCTAGACCAGGGGTCCGCAACCTCTACAATCAAAAGAGACATTTTTGACCAAAAATAATTTTAACAACCTGTCTGAGGCCGCAAAACATATTTGAGCCTTAGAGTTAACGGAACAGAGCCTGTTAAGTCTTAATAAGTTTATCAACATGATTTGTGTAAATAAGTATTTATTAATGTGTTTTACAACAATGTGGCTACTCTGCAGTTGGCTATTCATGATTATTTGGCACTTTAACTTTCTAGAATTAAAGTTAAAGCAAACAAATCTTTTTACACACCGTTGAATTCTCAATTTTCCTCCGAGACTTTTGGATCTGTAGGACATAACTAGCCTAGCAAGGGAAACTCGAGACAAGCCTCCGTCATCGAGGTTTTGTTAAAATTTAGAAGAAAAAGGTATCAGGCCATAGATGTATGACACAAATTTTAGTTATGTTTAATTTAATCATTCAGTGGGTTTTCTATAAGTGGAAAATGTAAGCATTTATTTAGACCTAGAACCGAAAAAAAGAAGTAAATTAAAATGTGAAAAAAAAATTCATGTCCATGGTTTCTTTTTTGTGTGTGTCAAAGCCGCTGGAAGCCACTAGAGAGGGGCTAAAGAGCCCCATGTGGCTCCAGAGCCACAGGTTGCCCCCCCTGCTCTAGACCAACTGGATGCAGAGAGACTAATAACCTTACAGCCCCCAATAACTGACCCTCCATTCATGAGTGGACACTCGAGGTCATCGCATCAATGACTACACGTGTATACGAACATTTTCTTTTCTTTGTTTTGAGCGAGTACTGGCAGTCTGTTTATTTATTGCCTTTTTGTGATTATTTTATTGTAAAATTGTATAAATACAATTTGGCAACTGATTATCTGAAACTAATTAGATGTTATGCATATATCAATATCGGCACTCTGCCAAAACGAGTGAAGAGATCAGCCTTTGCCAAAGATACAAACTTGTGCATCCCTACTGTGACCCTGCGGTGTGAACCTGCAGATACCCCGCGCTAAAAAGCTTACAGTGAGCACTGTGCCATCTAAGACTGAACAGCTTTAAAAAGACATTTAGGTGTTTTGTTTGTTTTGAAGCAGGAGCGGTGAGGACTTACCTCTGGATGTCAGAGATGAGCCACCAGGCCCAGGCCCAGCCGCCCACAACATACGTCTTCTGATCTGAGCCACAGCAGCCACCTGTGAGACAACACAGACGTCACATGGTTACGATCAACACAGAGAAAAAACATAAAGCGACCTGGCCAAATGCAACAGAAATTTGATTTAGATTGTTAGGGCCTTTAAAAAGCGTCAACAACAGATATTTTGAACTCGTAACGATAAATCTGCAGAGAATCTTTGCCTGAATCTGCAGCTTCCCCTCGGCTTTTCAAAGCTTTATAGCAAGTCCCTCTTAATGCACTTTTAGTGCCATTTTCAGCCGCACAAGTCAGTGATGTTCTCACCTAATTGACAGAATAAATGTTGGCTTTGTTTGCTTCTGCAAACCCCGGATATGTAACCTTTGTTTGTTTCATGTTTAGCACATGAAACTTTATGTTTCTTTACAGTTCAACAACAATACAAAAACACTTGGTTACAGTTAGGAACACTTCAAGTTTTTGTCTTAAAATATCTTTTTTATACCTCTTTTAAAACTCTGATCTTGTTTTATTTTTACATGCAGGTTTTATTGTCTTTTTGTCTTCTATGTGTGTTGATGTGAAGCACTTGGTGCATGTAACGGCATGCTGGAAATGCTGCTAATATCTCACAAAAACACAACCAATTTTGTGGTTTGTTAGTCTGGAGCAGAGGTCTGCATCACACTTTCGGTGGCACAACTGCCACTAAACATGCTAAAGACGTGTCACTAAAAACGGTCTTGTTGTTTGGTGGTCTCCAACAGGTCTGCAGCTTGGCAGCTGTCCTGCCTAGATATCACACCTCTCACCTTCCCCTTCAGCTTCAGATAACAAAGTCAGCTCATAGAGGTAATCAGAGCTACGTTGCTCTGGAAAAATATGGCCTGAAACGTACAAATGTGATGTCTCTGTGATTTGTTCAAACGAACAATGCAAACATTTTCTTCTGTTTACTTGTTTAACATCTCTCACTGCACAATACCTGCTCAGCACCAAACTGCAGAAAGACAGTGAGAGACTGACTGCTGAACACGGGAACATTTAGCAGCCAAAAAAACATGACGCTAAATGAAAGATAATGTTGTTCTGTAATTATTAGATATATAAACTTGTAACTGTTTGCTAACAAAGGTGATAATATGTCAACGCTGTGTTTACAACTTGTTTATGCTTCCAGCTAATGTCAGAAAAAAATCAGTTACTTAATATCATCAACAGGAGAAAAAAACTCATCTTAAATGTAAAATCTCGTGCATGATTATAATAATAATCTGTGCACAGTTAATTTAACACATTATGTGTGCATCTACACACATTATGTGTGCATCTACACAAATCACTCGAATTTATACACTTCTTTGGAAGAAATAAACTTAAAATAATACATAAAATAAACAAATCTGTATGTAACTGTAGCAACTGATCCGGCTTTAAACCCAAAGTAGCACAGAGGCGTTACTGAGAAAGATCTATCAAACAGTGACACAGTTTTCACATTCTGTAAGTGTCTTTCTTTGCAGGATCATGTGCTATTGAGAACGTCATAAAAGCACTCCATTTTCCAACCACAGCGCCCACAATGTTTGCTGCTGATACACCAGGAGCATGCACCTCATCTCTGCTTTCTGGAGCCACTTTCGCTCTTTGGTTTGATGTTACACTGGCACTCAAATACTGGTACTTTATCTGTTTATGTTTATTTTATTTAGGACAATGTACATTAATTAATATGAGCACACGAGTCCATCATGTAAAGCTGCCAGATTTAGCCAATTCTTATCTGCAAGCCATGATGGTTTTAAACCACTGAGTAAAAACAGCAAGATCAGGCAACATGTAAAACACCTGTTAAAATGCTCTTAACAGACTGTAAATGCTTCACGGCAGCATGTGCTTTATTTGATTGTGGTGATACATGCGATTTAATTATAGATTTATAATATTAACTAGAAAGCAGACCCCAAGATGGTGCCTTTTCAGTATGATGGAATTGGTCGCCTGACATGTACACCAAAAAAAAAAGCGTCTAGCTTCCTGATTAACTTCTGCGATATGTGGCGCAGGAGTTCCTGCTCAACTCACAGACTCTTAATTAATTAGACAGATTTTTAAATCTCTTTTATCAACCTGAGAAAAGTTTTCCAAACATAAAACCTTTCGTAATAAGAAGAGTCAGTAGTTTGCAGTTTGAGGTGTCCCTTCAACAGCTGTACAGGTGTCTCTTGTATGATAGTGGTCTATGAGGAAAAAAACAGGTTTTATTTGCTAAAATACCAAGAGTCACCACTAGAAAAAAGGCTGCCTGCCTGGATTTCATGGAAACTAATTATTTATCTAACACACAAGACAATAAACTGACCTGATGATGCTTCGAAGAGGAAATTGTTCCACTTTGAAGTGGAACAAAGCCTCATTCCCACTGCACAAAAAACCTGCAAACACCTGCTAACATCTGGCTTTTTAATGCATTGAGCTTGTGTATGATCAGCATTTTTACACCTCGTTCAAATGACTAAATGAAGCAGAGACGGGTTTTCATCCTGCTCTGATCGGCATTGATGGAAACACAACTCCCAGGTGAACGTGTTATTTCAGGTCCTTAACTGGTGGTGACATGCACTGACAATATACCATATAATTAACACAATACTGGTTAATCAAGCAAGATCACTTTGCATTTACTTTCATTTACCTCATGATGGCAGGACGATCATACAGATTAATGGTTATCTTACAGCAGGCGTTACCTGCAACGCAACAAACATGGCAAAGAAAGTCTACAGCGAGAGATGCCACTTTGAGGAGTGAGGAAAAGTTGAATATTTTTCACTAAAGAATAAAATACTTGTGTTTGTGTCTTTGTATTTGATTTTTTTTTTAGAAATAACCCGTATGATGCAAGAAGCAGCTGGTCCACAGGTGTGTTACACGATCTAATCTGGCCCTCATTTAAAGAGTTTGGACACTCTGTTCTATAGCTATTACAATCAACATTTACTTCATAATGATAAATCAAAGCAAAAAATCTTCTCTAATTGCACTTTAAGCAAATTCACACCTGAATCGAACCCTTCTTTCTACACAATACACGACAAACACTTCTAACTATCCTGCAGAGACATTAGCTACACGCAGACCATCACAGAAACGTCTATTTTCATGTGCCAAAAAAACCCACAGCCCTGCAGAAATGACAGTTTCAGCGTGAATGTGAGATCTTTCCAGATGTAAGTCAGCAGTCACCGGCCTCAGTCTGACAATTTAATCTGGACTGTTTGGTGTGACATTCCCAGCTGTCACACGTTAACGGACAGACAGAGGAGGGGGAGGGGCTGCACTTTCTTTACTGACACATCCTCCACCATCAAGCAGCCCAACTCACTGACCCACATCTCAAACACACACACACACACACACACACACACACACACACACACACACACAGACAATGTGTTCTCACATTTCCATCAACAGGGGTACTACTACACTGCACTGTACTACTGCTCTTTTCAGGGTCGTATTGTGAAAATGTTCGGAGAAATCTCCCTCCAGCACAGTGGCTTCTGGCATTTCCCAGTTTAAAAATTTCCTGGTGTGACTGAACAATATCCCACAGGAAGCAGAAGCTTTATAGCGTCCAGGCCAGGAAACTGGCACTTGGAAAGTTGAGCAATACTCTGATGAGTTCATCGTAACGACCTATTGAGCTCAGCTGGTCATGTGAGTGAATGTTGTCATATTTCCTTCTGTCTTTTTATCTAAAAAATCACATGCAGTGATAGCAATTAACAGTACTGACTTCTTTTAAAGTAATCTTTAGAAACGAAAGCAAACTGACTTGATATCTTTCAAAAACATGCAAAGAAGTTATAAGAAAATGACTTGAAATTTAGTACAAAAAAAAGACAAAAAGGGTAAATAAAAAATACATTTTTGAAAATATATAAATATGTAGAAAAAAATAAGACTTTAATAATATAATAATTACAACTACTGCTACTACTACTATTAATAATAATAATTATGAATAAATAAATAAATAATAACAGTTTATGGACATTTTGCCTATTTTTTTATCATCAACTTGTTATAATGTCTCTCAGAGGGTTAACACTTTAAAGCCTGAGCAAATTGGCATGATTTTTTTTAGAGATGTTACAAAGAAGTAAAAACAATCTACAAGACAAGTACCTGAAATTTAGAAAAAAAGATGAGAAAAAGAAAGACGGGAGAAAGAAATCAAAAAAGGTAAAAAAAAAAATAAATAAATAAAAAAAAAAGTTTTAAAAAGAAGGTTTATGGACATTTTTTCCTATATTATTATTATTATTATTATTATTATTATTGTTGTTATCATTATTATTATTAATAACTTCTAATAAATTCTCTCTTAAACCTAATTTTCAGGTCTTTTTCTTGCCATCTTTTCCTAATTTATTGTGATTTGCGTGACACCTTTTGCCAAATTGCCTCATTCCACATCTTTCCAAAAGAGGATTAAACAACTCTTACTTTCATTTTTTAAATTCTTGAAACTTTGAACCTGTGGCTGACCACGAGCAGAACCACAAAAATATGTTTTTGGACATGCTCTTTTAAAACATAATCTAATTCACTCAGATTAGAAGTGCTGTTTTAATGAAGGAATGTGGGCGGGACGAGCTTTTACTACTAAAACCCACCTGACTCGTGCCAAAATACCATCACCAGCTAAAGAAGTAACACGCTGAGGACCTATAGAAAGGCTGGGAGCAGCGGCCTTTAGCCTGACCACCGGCATATCTGAGATTCCTGACTGCATTGGCTCCACAGAGGAGGGGGAGAGGCTCAGTGTGAATGAATGACAACTTACACAAGCTCAAAAAATCCTGTCATCAGCTTTAGTGCCTTTGATGCAGTTTTGTTCCTAAAAAGTCAAGAATGCCTTTACTCACATCATGTAGAAAACATAATGTTGCATCATGTTTTGCCTTTGGCCTAAAAAGGAAATTGTTTTGGCTCTGAATCTCGTAAAATATAAAAACAAGAGTCCTTTCCTTTTTACATTTGTGGAATTAATCTTGAAATCAGGACGTCTTTCTCACGCCCACTCACCTCTGCTCCTAATTCCTCTGTGCGATTACTGACACGCTCAGAAAGTTTGTTCACAATGGAAAAACACAAAAATGTTTCTCTTCTGTCGTTCATCACAAGCGGATTAGACAGGAAAACTGCCCAAACAGATTTAGTTGCAGAAGCCTGCTGGAAATACTTGATGCACTACGTGCTGCCAAACCACATTCATAAACTGAGGGGAGATTTTCAAAGAGGCAGAGATCAGTAATTCCTAAAAAAAACTGTCTGAGGTCCACCAGGGAACCATATCAGATTAATGGAGAGCGCAGAAACATGACAAAAAGTTTTGATTTGATCTAACATAGAAATCAGGGCATGTACAGGTATCATTAATGCTTTTTAAGACCTTTTCTGGATCATTTTTAACCAAATTAAAGACTGTTTTTTGTTTTTTTTTTAGATAATCATGGTTTTGATCTAAAAAAAAAAAAAAAAAAAAAAAAAGAATAGCAAATAAAATTTAGAATATATGATGATGTAGGATTATGGTTATTTTTATTTATTATTTTTTGTCACTTATGAGGGGGAAAGAGCTGCTGCAAAACAGGTACAGCATTTTTAAAAAAGTAAGCATGGAGGAGGGGCTTGTGTTTTAATTTTGGCTTTAGTGAGGAACATACAACTTGGGAGTATTTTTTATTTATTTTAAATAACAAAGTCACACCCCAGCCACCCCCCTCCTCTGATATATTATATACAGTCCCTAAACACTGGTACAGAAGCTAAGCGATGTCCTGCTGTGGACAGAGCGGCAGCAAAACATATTTTAACCACCTAAAAAATCATTATCAGTTTAAGTGTTCACTATATTTTAAACTTGTCTCCTCTTTATCTTCCACAACAGCTGATGGAGGCAGCGGTAGAGCAGCAGCTCCGCCGTTCAGCAGAGTAAAAGGACGGCTTCAAATCCCCGTCATTAAGGGCTGTCTGACAGTCAAGTAAAGCAGTGAAAATATTATAAATTACACTTAAACTGATATGGATCATCATCATAATTTTAAGGTGGCTTATTCTTATCAATGAAGGCACAGTTTGCTCAGCACCGCTTGATTACATGTACGTGATGCAGCAGTTTTCTAACCCAAAGTTATTGTAAATAAACAGCTGTGATTGTGATTGGGTCTATACCATAGACTGTAAATAATATAGATTTATTGCAACTAACTGATAGAGGACATATCTCCACCAGTCGTAGAGGAGTCAGACGTACATCAATAAATCGATTTCTTCCCTGATGCTTGTATACTGGGACAAGGACAGTAGTCCAAATAAATGTCCTAACTGAGATATAACTGCAGCTCGACTAAATGTGCATGTAAACAACACATCGCCTATCCGGTTGTTTTGAAACATCGTTAACAGAAATTACAAAAAGATGGCAGAAAGAGGATCACTGGTCGAGAGGAAAGAAAACGCAAATTTTGAGGTGTGGAAACACTAGGGTTTTGACCACAATCATGTGAAAGATTGTTACATGGCTGCTGGTGAACTGTAAAGCTTTCATTGTTTTTCAGTTTGATTGTATTTATAGTTAAACTTGTCCACTGTTAAAATAAACACCAGAGTTAATATCCAATAAATGCATGATGTTCGTTAAATAATTATGATTACTATTTTTGCTATAATTGAGCAAACCTACGGTTATATGCCTCTAAATCTCCCTAAATTTTATACACTGCTCCTATAATGACTTTAATATATAATGTTGAATTTCAGACATTTAAGGACCTGCAGACGTCCAGTTATAGCATGACTCGCAGTCATTTTGGCTCTCTGCTCTTCATTTGCTTTAACATTACAGAGAATTTCGAATAAAAAGGAAATTCAACGGCAATCTTTGACACAAAAAGGGGGGACCTGGCCTCTCAGTTTTTATATTGGAAGAGCCTTGAGATTAAGAAATCTTGTGTATCCTGTTTCAAGTCTGAGAAACACCATGTGATGGGTGTGTGGGGCTTGTACCAGCTGTAATTTAATTAATTCAGCTGTATCCCCTCTGCCGCAGAGAGCCACCATGTCCTACATACACAGAACAGAACAAACAGACACGAAATAAACTCATTCACTCTGCTTCTCCACATATGGACATACGACGGCTGCTTTATCATAACTAAATACAAATGTGGGAGCAGTTTCACGAGCAAAACGTTGAGACCAAAACAAGAACAGATGCGGAACCACAACCCAATTTAATCCAAACCACTAAAAGGGAGAGACAAAACGTGAACACACATTGATTCAGTCAGAAAAAGGACAGGAAACAGGTGGAGAGATTGGTGTTATTAAACAATATAACAGACATATTTCTGAGTATAAACGCATAAACGTTTGTGGGATTAAGCCGAATATCACGTCTCGTCTCTCAGTGTCCATTTACACCCAAAAAGTGACAGACATTACCAAATATTATAACATTTACTATTTAAAATGAAAACCGCCGTTTTTTTCAAATAGGGTTTGGCGTGAACCTGTGACTTGCTAAAGTCACGTTTCCCCAAATTACATGTACTGTTAGCTTGTGTACTGCTATTCAATATTTAAGTGAAATAAACGTCGAATAAAGGTTTGACGAGTGGTTTAGTAAATTGTTTAAAGGTTTTTTCAATAAGCATTTCATCGAGCCAGGAGGGAGCTAGCAACTACACATCGACCGAAAAACGTTAACGTTACCTGAAACCACCAGGGCCTCGTTTGGTCCAACGGTGTGGCAGTTCCCCATTTTACCGACAGAAAAACACACGTATCCAAACCTAGTCGACGCCGACGAAACCAATTTCACTTATAAACGCCGATTTTCCGCCGTTTTTTTCCACCAATTCTCAGTGATCGATGATTTCTGTCGGAGGCGAGCAGCGAGACTCAAAGCGACCGTTACACGAGGCAGTGCTTCCGCCTACGGCTTTCACAATAAAGCTTTTGTTTTTGTGTTTTCTTTTCTTTTCTTTTCTTTTCTTTTCTTTTCTTTTCTTTTCTTTTCTTTTCTTTTCTTTTCTTTTGTCTGTCTGTGTGGTGAAAACTAATTTCAGTTTTAGTCTTGTTTATTTGTTTATTTCGAACAACAAAAAAGAAAGAAACAAAATAATTTTAAAAAACAACATAGTTGCAATAGAAATAAAAAGTAAACGCACTTTACAAATATGTCGGTCAAAGTCTTGATAAGAAATATGTAGAGTATTCATTTGGTAACTGCACACCAATTTGCAGATAAGATAAGATAAACTTTATTGATCCTACCATGGAAAAGGGTAGCCTGCTTGTTACAGCAGCTCAAGAGTCAAAAAAGTGATAGAATAATAAATAAGCATAAAATAAGTAAAAACAGGACAAATATACAAATAAAATAACATTTATAGACCATAAATGTACATTTTTCTCTAGACAAGTTCATGGTGGATAACTGTAAAGAGTTACTGCACACATCATTGTATTACTGCAATACACAAATGATAAAATAAATATAATTGTACAAGATACAAGCAGGAAATTTCACACACACACACACACACACACACACACACACACACACACACACACACAAAACATATCAAGAAACACTGTAGATTTGTAAAAAAAAAAAAAATTAAATAAAAAAACACTGTACAATTAATTTCATGCAAGAATATTTGTCATATATTATTTTGTAACTTTATTTTCTGATATTTGTAAATCTGGAAGATGGCATATGGTATGTAATCCCATAGAGGATGGAAACACACACACACACACACACACACACACATATATATATATATATATATATATATATATAGTATTATGTAAGGAATGGCGATATGCTTTGTTTTGTTTTGTTTGTGTGCTGATATTTGTATGTTGTTGCTGTTTTTTTTTTGTTGTTTTTCTTTAAATGTCGTTTGACTAATCTAAAAACTAAAATAAAAACTAATTACAAAAAAGAATAATTGCACTATATAAACAAGAGCAATATGCATAATTAGATATAAAATATTTTATATATAATCATATAATGATTAATATAATAAATGTAAGTACATTTGTTTAAAATAATGAGAAATGAAAATATGTGGTTTTGAGGTTTGTTTTGAATTATTATGCTAATATTTGAGGACTGAGCTGAGTAAGTGAGAAAAGCTGGTCGTGTTATTGATTTTATTTTGTAGGTCCCCGCGCCTCAGTTCCGTTGTTTTTTGGGATCTCTTGACTCAGCTGATCGGACAGCCCTCCCCTCTGCTCTGCCCCTCCCCACCGCAGAGAGATACGATACCATAATAATCAAAAAAGGCGTGGCCGGTTGAATTTCCTCTCACGAAAGTCACCTAAACAGGACTCTCTGTAATTTTCCTCACACAGAAAAGTCTGTTTGCGGATGGCAGTCATGTGTTTGGTGACCTCATCACGTGATGTTTGGGTGTTTTGGTGGTCACAGATTTCCGTGACAGCGATAGTTTTAATATCTGTGAATCGCATAATGCAGATTGAAGATTTTTGGTACTTTAACCCTTTTAAACCTGAATAAATTTGCTCAATTACAAAAACACGAAGAGAAAGCAATGAGCAGCTTTACGAAATAAATAAATGAATAAAATGGCCCAAAAATTAGAAAGAAATTAGTTTTAAAAAATAAAAGTTAGGAGAAAATGGCCCAAAAAAATTAAACAATAATAATAATAATAATAATAATAATAATAATAATAATAATAAAAACAGGGCAGGAGCAGACCTGCACCACAGCCCAAACTGGCCCTCTGCAACCAGCATGGAAATAGCCGGCGACCACAGCTGCATTCACAAACAGCCTGCAGGTTACAGCCCTCATCCCTCATCAGGTCAGCAGCTTCAGGTAAACACCTTTTCTTGTGCTGCATTCAGACGAATTTCACGAGCCATTTGACCCTCTGAAACATGAGCAAATCGGTCTGATTTCTTTTGATAACACGGTGATAAAAGGCATTGACAAACTTGTCAAGAAATGTCCCGAAATTTTTTTAAAAATTGTTATATGTGATAATTAAATTACCAAAAATTTGTTTTTTAAAAAAGAGGTGAGGATTATAAGATTTTTTTAAAACGTTTTTTTCATATTTACAGGTATTTTTAATATTTAATCCATATATATTATATTTAATATTATTTCTAATTTGTAAAAAAAAAAAATCAAATTTTTGGGCCATGTCGTGTTTGGTTGCTTGTTTCCTTCTCTCCACATTTTTAAAAGAAATCAAACCACTTTGTTTCAAAGGGTTAAGGGTGGTGGTCACGTTAAAATTGAGGACACTTGCTCAAAAGGTAACTAAGCCATGGACTGTATCCTGCTTCAGCTTCTCTTGATAATCACACTTTTAAAGAGCCACTCATATCTGTGCTTATTATTAAGGTTACAGCGGGGGTCACGGGGTTTGTTTTAATAGAGATGACCCACTTTGAAATCCATGTGACACCACATGTTGCTCCAAACACTCACTCACTCTGTAAATGAATTTTTAAACATATAATTACTAAATTAAGAAATAGTTCTTGGAAATTTTTTCTAGCTTGGGTATTGGGTAGTTTATTATCATTTTATTTTTTTTAAATTATTTTTCAGAAATTAGTAAAAGTACAAAAATACCTGAAAATGAGTAAACTCAGAAACAGTTACAAACAGGGGAAAGTAAAAAAAAAATCAGCCAGAAAATTACCTAAAAAACTAGCTCTTAAAATGATAATATAATAATTCTGTAAAATAGTTTTGAATATATAAATAAATATATAATTATAATTATGAATATAGTTCTATGGACATTTTCCAAAGCTTTTGCATATTGTTTTTTTTTTATTCTTTTGTCAAAAGGCAATAAGTAACCTAAGAATAAATGACTCATGACTAGATGCCAAATCCCCCTAAATCTCACACACTGGACCTTTTATGTGAATACATGTTAAAGTGGATAAACGTCCATGAAATGTTGGATGCATATTTGAACATCCTTAGACATGCCAAAAAAAATTTAAATGTTATGTCTCTTCGTTTGTACAAAACTGAGAGAAAACATCAACTTTAACCCTCGTGCATGTTTTTTAACACCACAAATATGAAGCGTTTATGACACATATTAACTAACTTTTCCTTCTCGGTGAGCCTCAGAGCAGCTTTCTACCAAGCTAATCATTAAGGATAATAAAGAGGAAGGTGATATCCCCCAGGGTCGTCTTTTCGTAGAGTTTGGGCCCAGACGAGCGACTGATGGCAGCCATGGAGCGGCAGAGCAACAGACCTACATGGAGCAGGCAGATAGAGTTCACCCTCGCGGGCATCGGCTGCGCCGTGGGTCTGGGCAACGTTTGGAGGTTTCCTTATCTCTGCTACAGGAGTGGAGGAGGTGAGACGCCGAGACGGCACCTCAAGTTTAATTATGAAACCAGCCTCTTTGCTTGCTTCACTGAGCAGACACGCGGGGTCTGAAAACGGTCCAAAGGTTTATCGAGTGGGCTGTGAGTGAGCACTTTGTGCTGCAGTGATGCTGATTGTGGAGGAAAAAAAGAAATGTTCATTTAGCTCTAAACTTACCTTACTGTGCATGTCTTTTAACCCTTTGATGCCTGAGAAAATTTGTTTGATTTCTTTCTTGCGGAGATGGCAACAAGCTTCCTAAAAAGACAAAAAAAAAAAAAAAAGCAAAAAGTTAGTTAAAAAAGTAGAAAGAACTTAACTGAGATTAACCACAAAAAAGTGGAGGGAGGATGTGTAGGATGTCCACGTGCAGCGTGAGCCCGCCATGTGCTTGTGTTGACGCTACAGCGGCGCCATCCCGAATCGCCGACAGCAGATGCAGAAGGAAACCTAGACGCAAAAAGTAGACGCAAAAGATTGATTTATTTCCAAAACATGGTGAGAACGCAGTTGGCAACTTAAGAAGAAATTACCCAAAAATTTGCACAAAAAAGGACAAGAAAATTAATCAAAATTAAAGGAAAAAAGTTAAAATAACAAAGAAGGGACCTGAAAACATGCTTCAATGATATTCATAATTGTGTAAAATAATTCAAAATATATATTTACAATAGTTATAAACATATTTTTAAAACATTTATTCCTAGCTTTTAAAAAAATATTAATTAAATCTACTATTTTCTTGCAATTTGTGGAAAACGTCTTGCCAAGTTGCTCATCTAATTTTTTCACAAAACTATTTTTTCAGCATTTGATGGTTTAAATATGTGAAAGGCATCTCGACACAGCACAAAAAAGTGATGTCAATCCTGGTTTCAAAGGGTTAATAACCATTGGGTAACATTAACAGTTAGCCCTGTCACTGTGTGTGTGTGCGTGTGTGTGTGTTACTCCATCTACAATAAAAGGAGATTTCAGCATTAGTAAACAGCACAATTTGCATTAAATGTGTAATTATAGGACAAAATTGCACGGTTACACAAAATTCATGGAGTGAATTTGCATTAATTTTTGCACCGTCTTCGGTCTGTTACACTCTAACTGAAGTGTCACCTGATGAGTTGATGAGTAGCGAGCTCTCCTGATCTCTGACACACTTCACGAGCAGTAAAAGAAAACGATCTTTTCTTTGATGAAGGTTAAAGTGACCTTTTGTTTCATAATGGGTTAATTATCTCGAGATACCAAAGCTCAGTTTCTTGAGATAACTCAATGCCAACAAAATGTGTGTGACAGTTGAGTCATCACTTCCCGTCAGGTGCCTTCCTGGTGCCGTACCTGCTCATGCTGGTTGTGTTGGGGATCCCTCTGCTGTACATGGAGCTGACTGTGGGTCAGTACACGAGGAGAGGGCCCGTCCACGCTCTGGCTAATGTCTGCCCGCTCTTAAAAGGTACTCTGGCGCATAAAACCATTTGTTTCCAGACTCCTGACAAGTGTCCAAAAACTGACATTATTTTGATGTTTTTTTTTGTCCTCAGGAGTGGGCATCGCATCAGTGGCCATCTCCTTCATCATGTGCACCTACTACAACATCGTCATCACCTGGGCTCTCTATTACCTCTTCAGCTCCTTCCAGGCGCCGCTGCCCTGGCAGAGCTGCAACAACACCTGGAACACACTCAACTGCACCAATCACGCCACCAACAGCAGCTTCTCCTCCACAGCCAGCCAGGAGTTCTTCAAGTATGTCCTACGAGCCGAGACGTCTCACACAAATATAAAAGCCACAACATAAATACAAAAGCAGCAACGCAAATGCAAAAGGCCAAAATGAAACTGCAAAAGCTACAGCACAACTGCAAAAGCAACAATGCAACTGCAAAAAGCAACAATGCAACTGCAAAAAGCAACAATGCAACTGCAAAAAGCAACAATGCAACTGCAAAAAGCCAAAATGAAACTGCAAAAAGCAACAACACAACCACAAAAGGCCACAATGCAAATAAAAAAGCAATAACGCAATAAAAGCAGCTGTGACGTGTCAAACAGCTGCAAAAAGTATGCGATAATAGATGGTGAATTTGACTTCCCAACTCGGAAATTACGACTTTTCGACATCACATGAACGCAGCATTAGTGAAGGGTCAATTACAAGCATGGTCGCTCTCAGCTTCAGTACCTCTGCTGGCAGTGATGGTGTGATGGACATGAGAGGACATGATGAGAGGACACACTGGACGCGGTTTGAGTTCAGGTGTAGTGAGTTTCCAGCTCGGTTCTGCTGAAAGAATAAACTGATATCTGATGTTTGATGTAAATGTGCAGAGATCACAGCAGAGCCGTGACTTAGGGACGGTTCTGTAGCTGCAGCTTCCTGACATTTTGGGGAATGTTTATCTCTATAGCTCCACTATAACACAAACTGAATATTATTTTCAGCATTATTTTTGTACAATTCAAGTTGACATAAGAAGATAAGAGGAACAAAAAACCCCAAAATATAATGATTTTGCTTTTGAAAATAACTTTCTTTTCCAGCTTTTTGTCTGAAACGTCATGAGGTTGTCATCTGTCCTCACCACATCTCAGCTTTTTATACCCTCAGGTGATGAAAAACAAACAAAGAGAAATGTCAGTATCTTATCAGCCACGAGCAGCTGGAAATTATTGGTTTATCGATATCGGTTGATTATCGTGCGTCACATCTTTTTTGGTTTTTTTGAAGATATAAGATGCTGGAGCAGATGAGTGGCGTCGAGGACGCAGGCGTTCTCCGCTGGGACCTTTTCCTCATTCTCCTGCTGGCTTGGATTCTCATTTATTTCTGCATCTTTAAAGGGGTGAAATCAACGGGCAAGGTGAGAGAAAAAAGACAGAGGCAAAGAGACAGAGAGAGACGGGTGGACAGACAGTGATTAACAATCCTCGTGTGTGTCTGTCTGCAGGTGGTGTACTTCACGGCTCTGTTTCCGTATGTCATCCTGATCGCCCTGCTGATCAATAACGCCCAGCTTCCAGGAGCCGTGGACGGGATAAAGTTCTTTATCATCCCCCAATGGGACAAGCTGCTCTCAGTGGAGGTAAGACAGACAAGACAGAGGACAAGAGGAACTTCTGTCTGAAAAAAGAGAGTGGTAAATCACGGAGGACGAAAAATAACACAGGTGTCGAAAAATAGATAAATAAATGTATAAACAAATAAATAAAAACAGGAATAAACAATTATGAAAATACATTTATATATAAATACAACACTAGATAAATAATGAATAAATGTAGAAATAAATATATCAATTTTAGAAAATGTATAAAGACCTACAGGAATCAATATATTGAATTATATTGTATTGGTATTGTATTAGTATTGTATCAGTATTGGTGTTGTATGGTATGGGTATTGTATTATATGAGTATTGGTTTTGGTATTGTATTGGCATTGTGTTGGTAATGGTATTGTATAAGTATTGTATTGGTATTGTATTATTATTGCATTGTATTGGTATTGTATGGATATTGGTATTGGTATTGTTTTGGTATTGGTATTGGTATTGGTATTGGTATTGTACTGGTATTGGTATTAGTATTGTATTGTATTGGTATTGGTATTGTATTCGGATTGTTTTGTATTGGTATTGTATTGGTATTGGTATTAGTATTGTATGGTATTGTATTGGTATTGTATTGTATTGGTATTGGTATTGGTATTGTATTGGTATTGGTATTGGTATTGGTATTGTATTGGTATTGGTATTGGTACTGGTACTGGTATTGTATTGTATTGGTATTGGTATTGTATTGTATTGTATTGGTATTGTATTGGTATTGGTATTGTATTGTATTGGTATTGGTATTGGTATTGTATTGTATTGGTATTGGTATTGTATTGTATTGGTATTGGTATTGTATTGGTATTGGTATTGTATTGTATTGTATTGGTATTGGTATTGGTATTGTATTGGTATTGGTATTGATATTGGTACTGGTACTGGTATTGTATTGTATTGGTATTGGTATTGTATTGTATTGGTATTGGTATTGTATTGGTATTGGTATTGTATTGTATTGGTATTGGTATTGGTATTGTATTGGTATTGTATTGGTATTGTATTGGTATTGGTATGGTATTGTATTGGTATTGGTATTGGTATTGTATTGGTATTGGTATTGTATTGTATTGGTATTGGTATTGGTATTGTATTGTATTGGTATTGGTATTGGTATTGTATTGTATTGGTATTGGTATTGGTATTGGTGTTGTATTGTATTGTATTGGTATTGGTATTGGTATGGTATTGGTATTGGTACCGGTATTGGCGTTAATCGTCCGTCTGTGTTGCAGGTGTGGGTGAACGCTGCAGCTCAGATCTTTAACTCCATCGGGATTGGTTTCGGCTCGCTCTTGGCGATGTCCAGCTACAACTCCTTCAACAACAACGTTCTGAAGTAAAAAAAACAAATCCTCGTCTCTCAGTTTCCCCCTCAGCAGTGACAATAATGATCTCTGCGCGGGCAGAATAAAAATAAAAATAAAACTTTTTTTCCCTGCAGGGACACTCTGACTATCGCCATCATCAACTCCCTCACCAGCATCCTGGCAGGTTTCGTCATTTTTTCTGCCTTTGGATTCATGTCTCACCTGCAGGGCGTCCCTGTCAGCGATCTGGCCGTGGACGGTGAGAAAAGGCGACGAGTTCACTAATATTCTCAGGACATCTTTCTATACATTTTATTTTCTCAGTTTTCTCATAATAACGACTTATTTACGGTTGTTTTCTCAAGATCATGATGCTCGCTTTCTCGTGATAATGGCTTATATTTCTCATTATCTCAAGAAAACTGAGCCCGTTTTGTCGAGATGACGACATAATTTCAGGTCACCAAACAAATATACACGTCTGGGGGCTAAAAAGCAGCAGGAAATGTACCAAACAGTCTAAAGGACGTCAAGTTTTTGCAGTCAAGTCACATTAAGGCTGATAAATCTGCATAAATCGCTCTTCTTCAGGGTCATAGCTGTTTTTATTCTTTTTTTAATGAGCAATATTAAACTGACATCCTGTGTGTGTGTGTGTGTGTGTGTGTGTGTGTGTGTGTGTGTGTGTTTTTTTTTAGGTCCTGGACTTGTTTATGTCGTTTACCCACAAGCCTTTGCCAGCATGCCCGTGGCTCAGCTCTGGGCTGTGATGTTCTTCTTCATGCTGCTGTGCCTCGGACTCGACAGTGAGGTATTTTAATGAGGAAAACATTAACCCTTTGACACCTGAAACCTCAGTTTTGTTGTGCTGTGTTCAGACGGCTGTCATGAGCACTTAAACCTCTGAAACGTGAGCGAATTGGTTTGATTTCTTTTGAAAACATGGGGACAAAAACTCACAAATAGAAATTAGTTAAAAGTTACAAAAATGTATTTTTTTAAATATAAAAAAAATGTCCAGAAAACTATAATTACTATGATTGTATATTGAAAATTGTTAACAGAAAAAAATATACAAATGTTTGTTTTGTTTGTTTGTTTTAAAATTTCAGCTTTTTTTTTGGGACATTTTCAAGTTTGACTTTGTTTTGTTATTTTACTTTTTGTTTATTTTCAGGAAATTTTCTTCAATTTATTCAAATTTTTGAAAAAACTGTCTCTTCATGTTTTTGGAAAATTAATAAATATGTAAAATAAAAAGTAAAAAAATAATAATATTAATAATAATAATTTGCTGTCAAAGGTTTGACTAATTCTAGTTTGATTATTTGCAGCGATCATACAGAGATTTCTTTTATTTATTGATTTATTTTGGCAGTTTGCGATGGTCGAAGTGATGGTGACGAGTCTGATGGATGAATTTTATCAACATCTGATTCAAATCTTCAAGCGTAAGGAGCTGTTTGTTCTGGCTGTTTGTGGTGCGGCGCTCCTCCTGGGGATCCCCTGTGTCATGCAGGTACACGCCGTCATTTAAGCCATTTAAACTTTAACCAGTTAAATCCCGATTGTGTTTTTGGCGTCTCGCTAACCTGCAGGTCTAAAGACGGCGTCTGTTTTCAGGTGGGCATCTATGTGTTCCAGCTCATGGACCATTACACCGCCATCGTGTCCATCATGTTTCTGGCTTTCTTTGAGGTTGTGGCGATCTGTTGGTGTTACGGTGAGCAGACGTGTGTCTTTCTGTTTTTTCAGCGGCCATTTAATGCAAATACATCACCACAATAAATATCGAAATTGGACGTTTCTGCAAACAACAACACTGTGGTTAAAACACTCGGTTACGGTTAGAAAAAGGTCGAGTTTTAGCTTCGAATACCTGTTTTTGGTGGAACAATCCCGATAGGAAAAGCAACGATGTCTCCATTAAAAAAAAGTTTTACGTGCAACTATTGACGCAGATTGTCGAGATTAAAAAAACGCTTTTTGTGGCACATTTTGACTGTGGGACATTCTGACGATTTTAGGAGATTTTTAGGATTTTAGGACATTTCTTGTATTTTAGGGTGTTTCCGGGATTTTGGGACATTTCTTGGATTTTAGGGTGTTTCCGGGATTTTGGGACATTTCTTGGATTTTACGACATATCTCAGATTTTAAGACGTTTCTAGCATTTTAGCACGTTTCTAAGATTTTAGGACATTTTGAGGATTTTAGGACTTTTCTTGTGTATAAGTGTATAAAAAGTACTAGCTGTGAGCCGACGTTGCTCTCCGTGCAGGAGGAAATCGACTTTCGGACAATCTGGAGGAGATGACCGGAAAAAGAGCGAACAGCTTCTTCAGGCTGTGTTGGCTGGTTGTTGCTCCTGGGCTCATCACTGTGAGTCGGACCTCAATATGATTTAAATTTCTCTTCCAAACGAGCCAACATGAGATCTAAAGTTTTCACAGCTAATCATTTCTTCTGGCGGCAGGTTATCCTGGTTTTCTCCGTGATCCAGTTCAAACCGGCGCGATATGAGAACTACGTCTTCCCTCCCTGGGCTCAGGGGGTCGGCTGGGTCATCGCCATGGGCTCCATCATCTGGATTCCTCTGGGTGCCGTTCACACCTTGTGGGTGCTACCTGGCTCGCTCGTACAGGTGACACATTTACCATTTGCTTGTTTTTGTGCGATATTGAAGGTGGGACCCCAGCCCAGACGCCAGAATAAAATACTGTAGCAACAAAATCACATTTTTTTTAAATTAGCTGAGGACATTTACAGCCATGATTGTTACAACAAAAACTATTTTTTAATAACATATCGGGAAGATTACAGATCAGTTTGTTTACCAAAACCTGGTATTTTTGGACAACACGTCAAGACATTTTCAGCTGTGTTTCTTGCAACAAAACCTGGTATCTTTTGACGACATGTCAGGAAATTTCCAGTTACGTTTGTTGTGCAATATCAGGTATTTTTAACAACAAGTTGGGAAATTTTCAGATGTGTTTTTTGGGCCAAAACCGAGTATATTTTTATGATATGTCAGGACATTTCCAGACATGTTTCTTTGGATAATAGTGGATATTGTTTAACCACACGTCGGGACATTTTCAGCTAAAACCAGGTATTCACGAATGATAGATCAGGACATTTCCAGCAAACCATTTTTTTTAACATGTTGGGAAATTGCCAGATGTGTTTGTTGGCCAAAACCTGGTGTTTTTTGACGACATGTCACGACATATCCAGCCACGTTTCTTACGACAAAATCATGTATTATTTAATGAAACATCAGGACATTTCCAGCTATGTGTATTGCGCAATACCGGGTATTTTTAAACAACATGCTGGGAAACTTCCAGTTGTGTTTGTTGAGCCAAAACCAGGTATTTTATAAATATGTCAGGACATTTCCAGTCATGTTTCTTCGGACAAAAGTGGGTATTTTTAACGACGTCAGGACATTTTTAGCGACCAAAGCTTACCTTACCCTAACCAAGTTATTTTTATGCATAATTAACTCCCCATTTATTGCTCTGTAAAACACTTTTATGTCACAACATAAAATTAAAAATTGACTTATAAATTTCAACGTATCTGCTACATATGAAACGCATATATCCAAGATAATTTTTAGAAACAAACAATACCAACATTTAGGCGATTGAGTCGAGAACCAACATGCAAGTGTTGCCGTGTCACGTTCATATAAAAATCAAACTACATTTTCTTATATATTCCTCTTACAGAAACTGAAGCTGTCCATCACCCCGTTCGCCCTGAATGAAATATCAAAAATGCCGTATTATGAGAGGGGAGGAACAGACGTCGCTGTCATCAGCTCCAACATCCATCTACCTGAAAAACGTCCCGCTCAGACAAACCTGTGATACCTCCGTGCGCCGCACAGTGTTCACCGAGCCACGAGAGTGGCCCATTTATTTAATCACAACATTGTTTGCCATTCGTTTTAAATCTGTGACAAACCTCTGGTTAGTCAAACAGAAGTAAAAAACAAAAATGATTTTTTACCTGATTGAGAAATGCTGCTGCATATCTGCCATGCAGATATATTCCAACGGTCATTTATGTGAGCCTGCTGATTCAATTTGTTGTTGTAAATGTGAGATTTTGCAGTTTTGCTGATTTTTTTTTTCTGTGATAAAATGTGGAAAGACAAAGTCCGTTATCGTTGTGTACATCTTTAATATCTGGCCGACACTTCCTCTGTTGTGAGGGAGCTTCAGGTGAAGGACGTCGTTCCTCTTATTTTACTTTGCTGAGGGTGCCATCTTTTGGTCTGTTGATGCAGTTATGGGTGTTGAGATAAAGTAGATTTAGTCAATACATTTTATCCAGTAAAATGATAAAATAATATATTTACAGGGTCATAAAAGTCATGGAATTTGCAAGTGGAAATTTCCAGGCCTTAATACATTTTGGAAAACTAAATATTCCCTGAAAGTTTTGGAAAAGTCATGGAATTTTGTTTCACAAACCTGTATAATAACACATGATGTGTTCAAGAACTGTCAAAAAGTTGAAAATCCAGCAATAATTTCTGTTTTTACTTGTTCTGGCTGTTATAAATGGTCTAAGTTTTGGTGATTTTTAATGAAAACATTAAAAAACTAGCATATTTTCTTGAAAAACCACCCCAAAATAAAAAAAAAAATCACCAAAAATTATTAAAGGAAAAAAAAAGCTGTTTTTTTTAAAGAAAATATGCCTCCCAAACCTCAAAGTTTAAAAGAATAAATAATAATAAATAAAACAAATAATATTTTTTTCTTAAAAAATTGACCAAAAATTGTAAAGAAAATAAGGTTCTTTTTTTTTTTTTTTTTAAAAAAAAAAAAAGAAACCACATTGCAGACCTTTTTTTTTTTTTTTTTTAAAAGGGCTTTGTTTTTTTCTTTAAAAAAATAAATAAAAATGAGGAGATAAAGAATGGCCAAAAAGAATTCAAAAATATTAATAAATGAGTATTGAAGGTCAATTCAGAGAATGTATAGACTTTAAAATTTGCCTCAAAGTCTTGGAAATGTATTGTCGAAAATGATTATGACCCCTGTATTTGACACTCAGAGTTCATACAGATTAACTTTTTTTTTTCCCCAATATATGTTTATTGGGTTTTTTGTTTATAGAGAAGAAAGGGCGATGGCAATGTTCATAACACGTTCAGGCCCTTCTTCAGTGGTCAAAAAACAGGAACAGAAATTAAAAGATTTATAGGTGCTGCATGTCTTTGTATAAAAAAAAAACCCACTCAACTTGAGCAACCTTACCTTTCATTGCGCTGACATCTTCGCAAATGGAGTGGATTTGTTTCTTCAGGTCCGTGATCACCGTTTTATTTTCCTGAATCAGTGATTCAAAGTGTTAATTAGCTGCAAGTGAGGAGACAAACTCCGGAGCGTCAGCTAAGTTAGCTCCCATAACGTCGCCAACAGTATCATGTTTACCTGTCTCGCTGGGAGGTGGTTTAGCTGGGAAAGTCATCTTCATCCATCACGCTGATTTTCATCCCTTCTTTCGCCGCGTGGCCGTGGAAGCTGTCTGAATATTACGGCTAACGTTAGCTTTGTTAGCCGACTTCGCGCCATCTTTTCGTCACGCGCTTTCCTCTTGTCCAGTCCCGAATTTGGCATTTCACGTTTGTTCTGGGCGAATTGGACCGAACACTTTCCTAACAGTTCTTAGTCAGAGGCAGGCTTACTATAAATACGTTATTCACCGTTGAATTGGCTTTTGGTAACAGAGCTCAGAGTCTGCTCACAGCGCCATCTTGGATCCTCCCCTTCATGTTCAAAAGTTTGGGGAGCCAACTCTCCAAAAATAATGTCGGGTCGTTGCCCTCCACCCGCTCTGGAAGACTGAAAATCCGGATATTCTTGCGTCTCCCTCTATTTTCTAAGTCGTCCGCCACCTTTTTCTCAGAGACCTGCGCTTGATGCCGACGGGCTCTGAGGCGTCCTCTATGGCCGAGATCCGCGTCTCGGCCTCGGTGATGCGCGTCTCGTGGTTCTGCAGCTATTCTTGTTGTGACTGCAGGAACTGGGAAATTGGCTCCAGCTTGTCCTCAAAAACTTTAGTGAGGTTTGTGGTAACAGCACGAACCACTTCCTGTAGCGCTGGATTCATTGCGCCGCCGTCACGAGCTAAAATGCTAATAGCTTCAGTAGCTTCGCCGTTAGAGTCATCCACGGCGTCAGATGCAGGGCTTTCATTGCGTTGTCTGTTATCAGACGGCCTCAAAAAGTACGTGTTGATACTCATCGTGAACTTAAGCGATGAAAAATGGCAATATTACTACGTTTCAGTGGGTTTTTAAGTGCAAAAATCACAAACCCTGCGCTGACACTCCCCAGCCCAACCTTACTTTACGCCGCCATCTTGAAAAGCCCATACAGATGAACTTTTAAATAACTTCCCTTAAAAACATAAACCAGTGTGGCCTGATTGTGGTTGACTCATTTATTAGGTCAAATGAAGCAGGGCACTGCTGATCAAACTGACACGCGCGCACACACAGGTGGTAAACAGAGGAGGTCATGGGTCATGTAATCATGTCATGTCATGTAAGGTGTAATAAAAACCCGTCACACACAAAGTCCACAGCTCACGTCTTCTCTCTGCAACGACAGGTTGTGTGGTGAACATTAACACAGGCCACTACTTACTTCTGGGCAATTTTTATTTATTAATTTAAGGAGAAATTTCCACAGAAAGGTACACATTTTTAAGGTATGCATGTACATGGAGTTAGATTCTTCGCCCTGTGTACGTTTTAAGAGTTTCCCTCTTTTATTTCCTCCTCATGAACGAATCCAACGTGCAGAACAACTAAGATTACGCAGGTGAAACTGTAGAAACCGATGTGCTTAAAGGAACCGTTCACGCCCAAAATGAGCATCTGTTTATCAGTTTCTCAGCTTGTGTTTAGGTCAGTTTGTGAGGAAAACTTTGTTTTTCTCACACGCCTCCACCGTGAACAAAGAATTCAAAAGCAGAGAAATTTCTTGATGAATTAAAGTCAATGGGGTCCATCTTTTAGCAACATCGAAACTACATCAAAACATGCGTTTACAAACAGTCAGACTCGTGCAGTATGTTTCAGGTCTCATTTATCCCCAAACAGGCAGCTCCTTTAACCTTTAAAACCAAACTCCTTTGACAAAAACAGCTATTTTGAACACAGGAGCTGCTGCTCCTCGCAGCCTCGATCGGTTAGTGTGTGTGTGTGCTGAGCTGTTGTGGGGATTTCTATCGTATGACGAGTGTGTTTTCCACTAATTCATGAAGCTGCACAGCCACTGCAATGTCAACAAACAGGAATTTTACATGGACTGTATCTAAAGATGGACGTGTCCCCGCTAACCCCAAAACTTAGTTGGTTTTACCTGGTCAGAGATGGTCCTGACCATAGACGTTATATAAAGATGGACAAGAAAGTGTAGCTTTTCAACCTGGATCGCCCCCTGGTGTCTGTCTGCAGTACAGGTCATAAAGCCCGCCCCTCCATGTTAGTGAACAGGACGAACTAAAAACCCAAAGTACACGCCAAATAAACTTTTCCCCAAAGATGGTTTCTGTCTCATCACCCTGATGTTTGTTCAAGTGATTGTTTTAATGAAAAGTTTGTTTTTTATGAGTTATTGAATTAAACAAAAAGGGTATTTTCTGTCATGATTGACAGCTGTGACAGCCAATCTGAGCACTCACATTCAATGGAGAACGGGTGTTTTGGCGGGAACTCCCCTACTGTGTATTGCTAATATTTCTACTGCGCAGAATCCGGCTCTCAATGACATCATCCTCACAAGATGGAAATGCCCGAATCTCGGATATTTTAATCTCACTTCAGCATAGCTAAGTGGGGGCGTGTCTTTATATACAGTCTATGGTCCTGACCCAGTTCTTGAGGGGTATTTTTTGTCCCTAATCACAAATATTGTGATGCATCATGGATGACTTGTCTTGCATATATCAATTATCGCAGAATCGCAACATCGTGATAGCATCATTATCGTGGGCCAGGTATCGGGATTCCCACCGGTAACTCCTATGACTTTGTTTCATTAAGAATTGTCTCAGTTTTTGGGTAAATTAGGTTCAACACAACACAAGGGGAGAAACTGAAATACAAACGGTCATTTGAGCGGTGAAATATTGCATCTGCACTTTTCCTGAAACGTAAAAATCCAAAGAAGGGGAACTGAAGGTGTTTGTGGAAACATTCGGTGAGTAAATGCGGCAGGATGGACACACCGGCGAAGGTTAGTTACAGTGGACAGTACTGTCTACGGTTAGCGAGTATGAGACCAAATCTATCTATGATCGAAAGTTAAAATATCCATTAAAAAAAAAAATCTTATAAACAGCAATTACTCTCCATTTAATGTCAAAAAGATATGTCATATGACCTACAAAAAAAAAAAAAATATGTGCAATCAATGGCATACTCTTCCCTCTGAAGTGATGGTCGTGCAGATGACCATGCAGCGCAGCAGCAGCGACTCCCTCCTCTGTGTTTTGTTCCTACTGTAGTTTGGACTCAGCTCAGTTCAGCGCCGGGCTTCGCAGACGCCAGGTCGCCGCGTTCAGTAGTATTTCTGTAGTGGTTTACAAAGTCCACGCCCCCTCGTTTCCTCGCTCAGCCTCCTCAAGGCTCCGGCCATCTTCGACCACGTCCCTGCAGATCCAACACAGCTGAAGTTTATTTGTCCCCCCTCCCACCCCACCCGCTCCCCTCGCCCAGCAGAGGTCACTAAGGAGTCACCATGGCTGCTGTCCGTCTGCTCCTGCAGCTTCCTGTTTCACTGCTATGACACCTGCTCCACCGGCCTCATCTGCACATCTCCAATCTGACGACACAAATATCGAACTGAGATCAACACAAACAGAACATCGCGCAACTCAAACTGATGCTGTGAAAGTTTCAGAGACAAAGAGTCCAGGATAAAGTGTACATATGTACACCTCGGATATGTTTAAGTTGCATGTTTTATGTGTAGGTTCAAATCTGACTTTTCAGTTTTAATTTTATGTTGTGTGGTAAATGTTGTCCAGTTCAGGCAAAAACAAAAACTTGGTAAAGGTCAGAAAAACATCATGATTTGAACCTCTAGCAATAGCACTGCGACTTTGCAAGGATTTTAAAGGTATACAGCGGGTCGGCCTGGAGTTTAAAGTCTCATTATATGAAGATGACTTACTTCTATACGTATCTGAACCAGCTTCATCACTTCCTTCCATTCTATACATTCTGAAACAATTTGGGAAAATTTCGGGATACAAGCTGAATTTGCAAAAGAGTGAAATGTTTTCCTTCAGAGCTGAAACAGATGCACCTCCTTCTAGCCCTCCCCCCTTTAAAAGGATTCAAAATGGCTTTAAATACCTGGGATTGAGATTACCCGCACTTTATCTACTACTTTTACAAAAAATTTTACTGCTCTCCTCAACAATTGTAAACAGGACATGAATAGGTGGGCCTCTCTACCACTATCAGTAGCTGGACGTGTTAACGTTATCAAAATGATAGTATTACCTCAATTTCTATATCTCTTCCAGAACATCCCAATTTTGATTAAAAAATCTTTCTTTAAAACACTTGATAAAATCATTGTTTCTTTCATATGGGGGAATAAACCCAGTCGTATCAGCAAGATCCACCTCCAAAGACCAAAACACTTAGGAGGGCTAGCCCTGCCAAATTTCCTTTATTATTGGGCATGCAACTTTCAAAAATTAATCCACTGGCTTGAAGATAAACCAATCACAGGAAGGGCAGACTGGGTGCATATCACTTAGGCTCAGTGATTTGTGCAGCCTTGCCTCTCGTCTGTAATAACTTGACTTCAAATACAACAGTTAACCATTCTATAAGAATTTGGGCTCAATTTAGAAAACATTTTGGAATACAAGGTCCTTCTATCCCCAATGTCTCGTAAAAAAATGCCCAGTTTTTTGTCACGAACATGGCTAGAAATGATACATTTGAAATTTACAGATGTGACGTATTTGTACTTTTCAGAAACGTACAAAGCCAACATTTTATTTTTTGACTGTGCTGTAAAGAGAGACAAACCTGGACATGAGGAGGGGCACTGAGGACAAAAGTGACTGCACTGGCTATGTCTTCTGCTTTCAAACACTGAAAAAAACAGAGAGGAGAGGTTTTATTTTACTCTGGGATTTTTTACTTTGTGAAAAACTTCTTGTGACTCTTTGACAAATGCTTACTTTCATACTCTCGTACACCGCGGCTGCTTTCTCCGGATCGCTGTTGTGATGCCTGAAGGCAAACTCAGTCTCCACGATTCCAGGAGATATACACTGCAGGAAAACACGTCACACATTTACCGCCGACACAGACGAAACACTGAAATTAGTTTGGACGAGTGTCACTATTTGGAGAGTTGTTCATACACTGATGAACAAATCATTCAGGTCCTTTATTTACAGTAAATACACTAAAGCTACACTGTGAAAATACATAATAAATAATTCAAAACCTGGGAACAACTATTTTTCAAGAGACAGAAATAGACCATTTTGTTAAAGAGTAAGATCCGTTCAGCCAGAAACAACCCAAAAATAACTTAGAATAAACTTACATGGCTGAAAATGTCTCAAAATCTGTCTAAAAATACCGTTGGAGCTGTTAAATACAGCTGGAAATGTCCTAAAGTCTTAAAAAAAAGAGGTTGGAAATGTCCTGACATCTTATTAAAAATCCCCCATATTAAAACAAAAAACATGGCTGAAAATGTACCATTATCATTTTAAAAATAGATGCTGTGGCTGTCACAACAACGCCTGAAAATGTGCCGTCGTTCTTGTTAAAATACCCAGTTTAATGATCACAAACAGCCAGAAATATCCCAACTTTTTGCTGAAAATACCCGGTTCAATAGCAACAAAAATGGCTGGGAAATCCGCATCGCCAAACCTACCAAACTCCACTTAAATAATCAGTCATTTTATCACATGAAAACACACAATTCAAAGTCGACAGACACAAAATAAAACTCACAGAAACCATCTGGGTTCGTCTTTTCACCGTTCCGTTTCTGATTTAACAAAAAGGATCTTATTCCTTCACAATATGGTGGAATATGTAAAATTACCGAACCGATAATAATAACCGAAACTATACGACAAAAGGGCAAAATCTACCTGTGAGATGTTCTAGAGTATTAAGTTATTAAGTAAAGTACCTCAAAATTGTACATAAATTCAAGTATTTGAATAAAAGTACTAAGTTCCACAGAAAAAGCTGCACACTGATGGTGACAAACTGACTCACCGTGGCTCTGATGTGGGTGTTTGCTTCTCGAAGCTCTTGCCGAATCCCCTCAGTCAGAGCGGTCACAGCGTATTTAGTGGCGCAGTAGAAATGCTCGTCAGCACTCGGCACCACTCGATGTCCCCCCATACTGCAGCAGGTACATGAAGAGACAAATATGCACCAGCCAGTAGCCACAGCCTGCAGCACGACCTCGATTCAAACCTTAATGTCCGATTTATTGTCATGCTGTTTCACTCTTTTGAAACCTGAGCAAAATGGTTTGATTTCACTCAAAAACATGGATAGAAAACATTGAGCAACTTAACAAGACATGGCCCAAGCAGGAAATTAGTAAAAAAGAAAACCAAAAAAAACTACTTGGAAAAAAAGTGAAAAAAAAAAAGGATTTCTTTTTGGCAATACAATATCAAATATTAGCGTTTTCTGGTCATTTTTCTCTATAATCTTTAAATTTCCCCCCTTTTTCAAATAATTTTCTTGTAATTCTTCTTGTAATTCCTTGCAATTTGCAAAATATTTCTTGCCAAGTTGGTCATTGCTTTTTTCCCTCATGTTTTCGAAAGAAATCACATTTCTTTTCTTTATTTGCTGAGCCCAAGGTGACGTCTTGAAATGGTTTTATTTATCCAACCAACAGCCAAAAATGAGGCTTTTTTTTTTTTAAATCATGTAGGACAAAGAAAAGCGTTGAATAATCACATTTAAGAAGCATAAAACCAGCAAATGTGTTTTTTTGCTAAAAAAAAATTAAAAATGAGTATTTGATTATCAAAATACTTTCAGTGGTTTCTGGGGGAGGACCCCCAACCAAGCAACTTTTGAGCATCAAACACTTAATTTCTTGCATTCTGGTTAATTTTTCTGCACCAGTTCATACCAGTTTAGACACAAGTCAAACACCCAGTCAGCATTTCGCTCCATATGTTTTTGTGAGTTGTAAAACCAGATGCTGTATTGAATTTAATGAATGTATATTACAGTGTCATCGACGTAAATTTGTATGTGGACATCAGCGGAGACAACCGACAAATCACTGGCAGAAATATTAAAAAAGAGGTCCTAAAATGGACCCTTGAGGTACCCCACTTGGCAGTCTAGAAATGTGGATTGATGAATATTTATTTTAGCTCAGCGTTGTCTGTTTTGCAAACAGGATATCAGACAGTTCATTGTGCTGCTCGATTTTAGTGTGATGTGATAATTTTGATAATAGAAACTTATGATTTAGCCATGAAAACAGCGAAGCATTGTTTTTTTCAGAATGAGGGCAAACTGGATATACCGCCACGCGTTTGTATGCCTCTGCACATCAGAGAAGTTGCACATCTAGAAAACGTATGCTTTCAAAGAGATCTCTAAATTCATCGTTTCGAAGTGGGCACCCAAGATTCTTCAGTTAAGGCCAAAAACATGTTTTATGAGGTCACCTTGACCTTGAGCTTGAGCTTTGACCTTCGACCATCAGATTCTAATCAATTTATTCTTGAGGTTAAGTGAACATTTATTCTAAATCTAAGGCCATCTTCTGATATTGCCTTCATAGAAATGAAACTGGTCACGGTGACCTTGACCTTTGACCACAAAAATCTAATCACCTCATCCTTGGGTCCCAGTGAACATTTGTACTGAATAAGAAGAAATTCTCTTTAGTCGTTTTTGAGATATTGTGTTCGGTTCACTCAAACATTTGTGCCAAGTTTGAGGAAATTCCTTTGAGGTGTTCTTAAGATATCATTTTGACAAAATAAGACTAAGAGAAGGTCACACTGACCTTGACCTTTCACCACCAAAATCTATTTACTTGAGTCAAAGTCGACGAAATAAAAAAAAAACAACAAAAAACTCCCTCAAGTTGTTTTTGATATATCACATTCACAAGAATGAGACAAATGCCAAGGTCAAAGTGACCTTGGCCTTTGACCTATGACCACCAACATCTTATCAGTTCATGCTTGAATTAGAATAAATTTCCTCAAGTCATTTTTAAGATATTGTGTTCAAGAAAATGGGGCGAACATACAGACAACCCAAAAACATAAAGTGGAGGCATAAAAATCGACCGCTGAATGTATATGAATATGTGAATATTCCGAATTTTGAAACGGATACGAATTTAATATTCTTATGGTTCATGTAAACTGCAAAATCTGTTTAAATTTTCTAAATGTAGCACTGGCTGGGAGGCTGTATTTGCATTATTGAACAAGTCTACATCTGCAGGAAAAGTTTGACAAAACTTCTGTTTTGATGCAAAGAAACAAAATGACTTAAGCCGGTTTGACTATTCCACTTTTCCACATTTTGATTTGTTTTTTTGTGATCAAATTTTTATTTAGTTTTCTGCAGAGGATAATAATAAATCATATGAATATATCCTCGCATGGGTGCTTATACTCCAGAATGACAGTTAACCTTTTGTCTAACCCTTACCACCCCACCCCAGGTGGCTTACAATGACCTGTGATGTCTAATCAAAAAATAAAATGAAATAAAATAAAATAAACAAACAAATAAAGCAGTGCAATACAATATGTATCTTGATTTTGTAAAAATGTTAAAGCACGTAATCAGAGTATGCACAGCTGCATGAAAATGTTAATATTCTTGAAATATTCATTTTCCTTGTAACTAATAAGGGCAAAAACTGAATGTAAAGATTATTGCAGGTCCAGCAGGAGCCAGGTGGGGCTCACAGCGGGCTTTCCTTAAAGCCTGCAGGATTAAAAATCTCTGCAAACTGCCTTTGAATTAATCTATACATTCGCTCTTGGATTCGAAGGTTGCAGCTTACCTGTTAATATTGATGATGTGGCCGTCGTCCACGTTCCTCTCCTTCATTGATTTGTACGCCTCGCGGGTGCAGATAGACAAGGCTAAGACATTCACCTGCAGGGGAGGGCAACAACTTAATTTATGTTTCAGTCGATATATATGTGCAAAAAGTAATGTGGAAAAAAATAAAACTTTCATGCAGAATGTGACTTTGCAATATTTAGGAAAGCCGTGTGATTAAACGGTATCGGTTCAGCTGATTGATGCTCGCTGGGTCACTGTGTCAGACCAGCTCAACCTGCTGTTCCTGTCCTCTAAGCTGCTCCCGTGGCGACACTGATGGACGGCAGGTTAAAGCCATCGTGGTGGCAAGACAGGGGGAAGTGACCAAACAAGGTCAGCGTAGAGATTAAACACGAGCTAAAAATACACATGCAGTGCACATTCATGTGGGCTGCCATGACAACAGATGGACCAGCGTTACGAATGCAGGACTCTGGAGACTTTAGAGGAGGGGGGTCTTCGGTGGTCAAGAGCTCAATAAATCAGGATGTAACGTCCGAACAGGAGAAATAGTGCCAGCTTTCATTAGTGGGTCTCTGCTGTGCCAGAGCGTCTCCTCTGTGAGGGGAGGGGACCAGTGAGGGACGCCCATTTGTCCACACATCTCTGCTTTGACTCTTATTCTTTCAAAAACACGAGCTCTACAGTGTATGGAAGACCATTTGAGCCAATGTGATAAAAAGGGGAAAAAAAGCTATGTTATTATAATAAGAAAGTTTGTCAGCATTTTCCTTTTTTTCCTATTTTAAAATATAAAATAAAATTCTATTATTTATTTTTTTATTATTTTAACTACACCCTTATTTTGAGAAGGTGTATTAATATTAGATACAGTACCAATTCATTTCAAGAAATCAAGTCATTAATTTGAGTTTGTCATTATTTAGCAACATCAAGTTATTATTTTAAGAAACTAAAACTTTTCAAGATACTAAGCCATTATTTTTAAATATAGTTATTTTAAAATACTAATGTATTATTATTTAGAAATATTAAATCATTACTTTAAGAGACTTTGTCAGTGTTTTTCCTTTTTTATTTTAAAACAAAAAAAAAAAAATATATATTTTTTATAAAAGCTTCTCATTATTTTGAGACACTTAATCATTATCGTGAGATACTATAGCATTATTTCAAGATATTAAGTCATTATTTCGAGATACCTTGTCATTATTTCAAGACACTCATTATTTTGAGATCTTCAGTCAGTACTTTGAGATACTAAGTCTTATTTCTTGATAAACGTTCATATCGAGAGTTACTCTTTATTTTGTGATATCTAAATTAATATTTTAAGAAACTAAATCATTATTGCTCGACACTAAATCATTATTTTAAGGTACTAACTCATTATTTCATGATAGTATCATTATTTTGAGATATTAAGACGTTTGAAATACTATGTTACTATGAGATATGCTATTATTTTGAAATACTAAATCATAATTTTGAGATACCAATAATTTGTTTAAGACATTGAGTCATTATTTTGAGAAAAGATGCCATTATTTTTAGATACAAAGTCATTTTTTGAGATATTTCAGAATTATTTTATAATACGATGGCATGATTTCAAGATAGTATGCCAATATTAATGCCAATATTACAAGATACTACAGCAGTATTTTGAGATACTAAAGCATTGTTATGATATAATATGTCATCTCTTTGATATACTATATTATTATTTCCAGATACTAAGTCATTTTGAGATACTGCAGCATATTTTTGAGTTAAAAGGTCATTATTGCGAAACACAACTTTCAGATGCTAAAAAAAATGTATTAAAATGGTTGAGCATCTCAAAATAATGACTTTTTATCCCAAACCTTTCGGACATTCATTATTTTAAGATATTACGTCAAGATACTATGTCATTATTTCAAGATAATACAGCATTATTTCAAAATACTATGTCATTAATATGAGATCCTAATTCATTATTTTGACTTACTAAATTATTATTTTTTAAAAAAAGTTTCTCAATGTAATGACTTGCAGGATTATTTGTTTTCATCACATTGGCAGAAATGGGCTTCCATACCAAAGACTCAGTCTGGGCAACCATTTCAGCTGCTTCTGCTTTTCCGCTCATGTAGGGCAACCTTAAAATCAGTATAACACAGATATAAGGGGATCATTTTTCCAAACATACATATTCTAAATAAACACGATGTTCCTCTCAGGCTCGGTGCAGCCTAAGCATTTATATCTGCGTGTCTGTGTGATCCACCCACGTCGATCATGTTCCTCCAGCCCTCGGTCTTTCCGCTGAGCAAGGGCTCGTTGTGTGCGAGTCCAGCGTTGTTGATGCATACGTCCACGCCCTTGTGCAGCGTCTTGATGGCTGAAAACATGGACAGGATCTCCTCCTCGTTGGACAGGTCACACTTATAAGGGATCAGGGTGCCGCTGTAGCCCGCACTCTGACACTCTGCTGCCAGCTTCTGAAAAAAACACAAAACAGACCAAATTTAACAACACGTATGTTTTTTAGAGGATAGTAAACACTATAAATTATAAAAAAAGAAATTGATTAGGACTGAGACAGTGTTGGGTAAGAGCTGGGAATGATTAACCTGCAGCAGCAGAAGATAAGCACCCTACCGACTCAGACACTGAGGACGCAGAGAGGACGAGCAGCCGTAAAATCAACAGCACATCAGCTGAGAGTCTGACCGAACAAGTGCAGCAGAAACACTACAGTATATTTCACATGATAACAACGAGTATATTAAAATTACACTTTTGACCAAAAATCCAAATCATGACCCTGGAAAATAAGAAGCAATTCTTTCAATAATGAGAGCTATAAATTATGGAAGACCACTGCCGCCAACGTAACGAAAAAAAGAAGAAGAAAATTCTGTGAATAATTTCTCTAAATGATGTTATAGTATCATAAAATAACGTTTTTCAGGCCTATTACGTCATTATTTTGAGAAACTGAGATTTATTTATTTTTTGAGATGTGAGTGATTATTTTGAGAATAAGTCTATACTTTGGGATAGCAAGTTGTGACACTAAGTCGGTAAGATACTTATTTTAAGATACTAAGTCAAGATTTTGAGAACATTTCTCTTAATTTTGAGAAACTACATAAAGAGTTTGAGATATTAAGTCAGAATGGTTTTCATTATTTTATGATACTAGTCATTATTTTAAGGTACTATGTCATTTTTTGGAGAAACTAAGTCATTATTTTGAGATAAGTCATTTTTTTAAAGTATATTTTTAGTATATTTTTAGATAGTTTCTCATATTTTGTGACACTAAGTATTAAATATTTCTAAATATTTTGAGACCCTAATTCATTGACTTAAGATACTAAGTCATGATTTTAAGACACAGCATCATTATTTTAAGATGCTATGTTGTTTTCTTCAGTCATTATTTTTTTTAGAAAAGTTCTTTATTATTGAGATAATAAGTCATCATTTCAGGGTAAGTCTTTCTTTTGAGAGAGTTTCTCATTATTTTGAAATATTAAGTAATTTTTTTGGGGGATATAAAGTCAATATTGATAAAAAAACTGTCATTATTTTAGATGCCTTGCTTTATTTTGAGATTAGTCATTATTTAGAGATACTTTTTCAAGATTTTTGCAATACTGACATTATTTTGAGATGCCATTATTCTGAGAAAGTTTTAATTATTTAAATTTTCTAATTATATAATCTGAAATTTTCTCATTATTTTTAAGCTTTGCGCGGATGGGACGCCTCTTCCTGCGGGGCACAGCTGGGACGCTGCGGGATGAAATCCAACCAGGTCAGCGGGCCGTCCACCACCGCGGGGTTTGATACATACTGACACAGATCGCCCTGCCAGGCACAGCTGCGGCGGTCACCTGACGTCACGATCTGGCTGCCGCTCGGACAGGAGGGGCCCGGCTGATGAGGGGCCCGGCTGATTAGGGCGGGGCCGGCGAGGATGCACCGCGCTGTAACTCTCTGCTGAGTTAGTGAGCGGCACCAACACCCCCAACACCCAGAGAGAAAATCATTTTTATAAAAGCTAGGGGAAATTTTCCAGAGACCTACATTTAAATTTTTCATAATTATATATTAAAAATATTTTTTATAGAATTATTAGAGTTTTTTTCAAGTAATTTCCTAGCTTTATGTTGTTTTACTTGTTTGTTTGCGTTGCATTGAGATGCAGTAAATCAGGTTTCTTTCACAAATGAAAAAAGGCAATGAGCAGTTTAGCAAGAAATGTGCCTCAAATGACACTTTTTAATTTTTTTATTTTTATTACATACTTAAATGTTTCGTTATTAGGGGGCTTTAGTGTCCAGGTCATTGTTTTTCTTGTACTAATTTCTTGCTAAATTAACCTTTACAGGGGGTGACAGTATTACGGTCCAACAATTACTAAAATAAGTAAGTAAAACTTAATTTATATGGCCCCTTTTTTAACCCTTTGATAGTTTTTTTTGTCATTTATTTGTTTTCTTTTTTTTACTTCCCCTTTTTTGTTTTGTTTTTCTGTTTTTATTATTTTTTTAGGTAATTTTCTTAGACTTTTTACTAATTTCTTGTTAGTTTTTGGGTCCTTTCTTCTTAACATGCTCATTGCCTTCTTCCCGTGTTTTAGAAATCAAGCCAATTTGCTCAAGTTTCAAAGGGTTAAGGAATCTACTTTTGTGAAGCGCTGCTTTTTATAATCTGGATGAAATTGGATTGAGGGATCATTTGGCTTTTTTTTTCTCCTAACAAACACGTAATAGAGTGAATGCGCCCCGTCTCACACTTGGTGTGTGCAGATTTCTCTGCTCTTCCTCTAAGCTGTTTAACTGGGATTATCCAGAGAGCAGGCATTACCCGAATAAAGCTGTCAAAATGCTAAAACACTGAAAACACTTGTCTCATCCGTAAAGACTAAAAGCAGCCCTTTTTGAACGGGATGAGGACAGGTGATCTACTTTCTTTGGTCCATGTGAAGCTGACGTCAACGCCCCCTAAAGATCTGAACCTCCAGACTGAAGATCTTTACAGGGACGGGAGGACAGACCGGAGGAGAGGCTCGTCTCTACTCAGAAAGGAGGTTAACCCTTTTAACCAGAGCAAATGGATGCATTTCCTTTCAAAAACATAAGAGAAAGGGCAACTTGATAAGAATTCACAATTCACAATTTGCAAAAAAACTTAGTTTATTAAAATTAGTTGTAAAAATATTTTTAAAAAGCTGAGGAATTTCCGGGGGAAAAAAAGAGAAATTGTCAGAAAAGATGTCAAGGGAAAACAAGAAAAAAGGCAGTGATAAAATCTATGGAAAAAATAAAAATTTTTGTAGGGAAAATGTCCAGGGAAAAAGATTTGAATGATCTGAAACCTAAGCAAACTGGAAAAGAGAAGGAAACAAGAAATGAAAGAAGTATGGACTAAAAATGAGCAGGAACTAGTAAAAAAAAATTACAAAAAAATACCCAAATTTTTAAATTAAAAACAAAGAAAAAAAAGAAAGTTAGTTTAAAAAAAGAAAAATAAAAGGACTGTGAAAAAGTGCTTAAAATTATATTTTCTAACATTATTTTAAAAATGTGAGAATGATATTTATATTGCTTTTCCCTAGCTTTCTTTTTTCTTTTACACCCGAAATTTTTCCCTAGCTTTTTAAAAATCATTTTTTAAATCTACGCAAATTTTGCAATTTGTAAAACATTTTTTTCTTGGTTGCTCATTGCCTTTTTTCCCACATTTTTGACACAAAATCAAGCCACTGTGCTCAGGGTTCAAAGGTTTAAATTATTGTTTTTTAACCCACTATTTTTCAGGTAATTGTCTTGTACTTTTTACAAAATTATTATTATTATTATTATTATTATTATTATTATTATTATTATTATACTTTCCCCAATATTATTATCATTATTTTATTTCATTTTTTAGGTAATATTCTTGTACTTTTTGCAATTTTTTTATTCATTTTGTGCTAATTTTCTGGGGTAATATTTTTTTTCGTTGCTTGCCTTTTTCCCATGCTTTGAAAGAAATTGTGCCAATGTAGTCACGTTTCAAAGGGTTAACATAAAGAGGAAGTGGTGTCAGTGTGTTGTTGGAGGGGAGAACGAGTTTCTGATTTAAGTGGGAGCAAACAGGCTGTGATCTTGGTCCAACGACAGGAAGTCTCCGGCTGTGAATCTGTGTGTCTGAGTGTGTGTGGGTGAGTTCTGGCACCAGCTGGACCGCCATCGCCAGCACCAGCCCACATACTGGCCACGCCCACAGCTCATGGTGCTGAAGCACGTCGTCCCACACATAAGCAACCAGGTCCCGAGCTATGTCGCAGCGGCACAAGATACATTCATCACAATCCAAACTGAAACCGGATATCTGCAGGTGAAGCATGTTTAGTCTCAAATTTTAACCCTTCAACAACTGGATCAATGTCAGTTTTCTTGTGCTGCATTCAGAAATCTTTAACCAGCATTTAAACCTCTGAAACCTAACAAAATTGGTTTGATTTCTGCCAAGAACAAAAGAAAAAATGTAATAAACAGCTTATCAAGAAATGTCCTGGTGACAGAAAGCTGGGGAAGATTAGAAAATATTATCAAAAAACGAGGGAAATATTGCCAGAAAACTATAATTGTTACAAAAAAAGAAAAAAAAAATGTATTGAATTTTTTTATCCCTTTCTTAAGGTCATTTATATTTTGTTCTTCTTTTTTTTAGTTTCTATGATTTTTTTCTCTTTTCCTTTTTTATTTTCCAACTTTTTACTAATTTTTGGACATTTTCTTATTAAGTTTCTCGATTCCTTTTTTCCATATTTTTGAAAGAAATTAAGCCAATTTGCTCAGGTTTTTCGCACACAATTTTATGACTTTATAATGTCAGAAATATTTTTTTTTCTTGTAAAATTTGTGAATTTTTTCTTGTAAATTTAGGAAAACTTTAATCTTACGTTTTTTCCATGGAACATTATCCCCTTTTACCAGCAGCAATTTTTTCTTCTTCTTCTTCTTCTTCTTTTTTTAAATCATTTTTAACACCTACTATGGCCCTAATAGGCAGTCATACATTCTGAACTACTTTGTGTACTTGTCTTATTTTGTCATCCTGATTTTCTTTAGAAAATGTTTTACATTTACTTTACATACATATTTTGCAATCACTTGTATCATCAGCTGCTTTGGTGTTGGAGCCATTAGGGGCCTGGATGTTAGAGCAATCTTTATCCTAAATTAATAGTCACAGGATGCTAAATCTGTATAGATTTTAACTCTGGTCCAGTGACTCCTAATCAATGAGATTAATCAGCCGATGATCAGCTGTGATAGAGGGGGTTTGGACTGAGACTTCTGTCGTGTGCAGAACAGAGCATCGGTTCGGTCTTTGACCCCATGTTAGACGGAGAGCGTGTTTGTTTCAAAGTGACAGTAATCAGCCAAATGAACGTTTTCTTTAAGGTGTGAGTCAAGAAGCAGAGCCCTGTTAGGACGGCACAGTTTAAAAGACTTTCCAGAAAACGAGCCACGACATATGGTTCGGTTCTTGGGCAGTTATGGAAGACTGCAAACACAGCTGTGTAACTCAAATACAATCACTGTTTGCTATAACACAGACAGTCTTGATAAGAGGAACGCTGAAAGATAAAAAATCTTACAACGCAAAAGACAAATGATGTTTCAGCAGGTCGTAAAACCTTTGCATGTTACAGTAACGGGTGCACACACACCCTGCAGCACTCCCGGGCACATGTGTACATGCCTACATCGTCACATTCACGGCCAGTAACCCCTGCAGCGGGCTGTTATATAATATAAGGTCTACAATGCAGGGACATCACTGTCCCGCACCATGTTCATCAATCATTCACCCACTCACGTGGAAGTGGGATAAATGGACCAGCAAAACAACTCGCTGGAGGAGAGATAAAAATAAAGACGCCAAAGTGCTGAAGGCAGACAAGCTTTTAAGTGGTGAGCCAGATCAATAGCAGCAGGCAGCAGCCGCGAGCACAGAGAGCTGAGAAATTAGATTCGTCTCAGGTTGACTCAGGAGGTCTCACAGACAAAAGATGGAGAGTGTTACAAGCCACTGTGCCTCCTCCGATTCCCTGAAAAGTCCGATATGCAGTTAAAGATGTAATGTAGCCATAATTCAGCCAGTAACGCCTCCCCTCTAAATCCCTCCTGCCCCCATCTCCTAAATACCTGCGACACACAAAACTATTTTGCCTGTCATAAAGCATTTCCATCCTCATTACTGAGACTGTTGTCCAGCCATAACAAAAAAAGTGTGCAGGAGGAGGGAGGAGGAGGGAGGAGGAGGGAGGAGGAGAGGAGTGCTGGCAGCCAGAGAGTGAAACAGAAGGAGAGAGAGAAAAAAATCATTAAAAAAAAATGGAGAAGTAAAGCTGAACAAAACGCTTTATCATTTCAGTATGTTTTACTCTTTAAGAAGCCGGACAACGGCAGCACAGGATGATCAGGCAAACACAGCCGCTGTCCTACGGTGACGTGCACATACATGACCTGGATGATCCTGAAATCTTAGACATGTCCTTAAGTTCTAGAAATGTCATAAAATCCTAAAACATCTTACAATCCTTGAAAAACTTTCTTAAATATGAGAAATGCCTAAAAATACGAGAAACATCATAACAAAGAAATGTCATAAAACCCTTATGTCCTAAAATCCTAGTAATGTCCTAAAGTTATAGAGAAAATCTGAGAAATGTCCAAAAATCTTAGAAACATACTAAAATCCTAGAAATGTCTTAAAGTCCTAGAGATTTACTAAACTCTGAAACTAAAATCCTAGAAACATCCTAAAATCTGAGTAATGTTCTAAAATCCTAGAAATATCCTAAAATCTTAGAAACATCATAAAATCCTTGAAACTTCCAAATCCAAGAAATGTACCTAAATCTAACAAGCATCCTAAATTCCCAGAAATGTCCTAAAAATCCTAGAAACATATATGGAGCTGCTGTGACTCGTTTCCTGTCATTTTGCAAATTGGCCCAAAGCAAAGAAAGTTGAGTATCGCTGGCGTAATGCCCTTTAATTGCTGTTACACTTGACAGAATAAAAGTTTTTTTCCATGAAGCCACCCATCAGAGTTTTGTCGAGAGCTGGAGGCGAAAAAAGATTTCACGGAGGCGTCCGCTTCGAGGGAAAATCTACCCAATAAATGAATTCACGTAAGACAAATTTAGTGCTAAATTATCTTAAGTGTCATCAATGAAACGTAAACAACTCCTAAAGCCAAGAAGTAGAGAGCGAAAACTGTGTTCAGAGATACCATGAAATACCAAGAACACAGCTGATAACAAACTAAGAGGAAGATCTTTATTCTGCTGAGCGCCGCCACTCTTTATCCAGCTGAACTACTACTGTGCGACATAAAAATAGACCCTTTCCAGTTTAGCAAGCGAGGGGTTAAAGGTGCCAGTCGGCTATATAATAGGATTGCAGCGGAGAAAGAAGGGATAGTTGTGCGATTATCTCTGAAAGACTGCCACCAAAAGGTCTAAAGGTTGAACAGGGTGGTTTTACAGCACTTCCTCCGGGACGGCCTCGTCAAGAGAAAGAGATAAGAAAAATAATTACTCTTTTTTTTTTTTTTAAACACTCATTGACAGACTTTCTGGGAATTCAAATCCAGGAAGAAGTTTTAGCAGTAAAGATCTTCAAACCAAAAAATGACACCTGAGAATAAGCACAACACAATACGCAATTTTCTGCTGCAACGGGCCTCTCAATCGAAATAATAACAAAATATGGAGCCATGCCATCATTTCAGTCAATTTCTCCCTTCAGTGTTCACTATTTAGTAGCCGAATTATCTGCAGAGGTCTCTTCTTCTCCACAACAAACAGACCAGGCACTTAAAACCAGTAAAAACACTAAATAAAGCCGTTTCACGTTAAAAACCTGTGTTTTTTAAATACCGTTTGGCTTGTCACAGATGGGCAGCTTGCCCAGGGGCTTCGCCCAGAGATTTTATGACATGGAGAGGCACACTACGACCAAACAAGGAAACTTCTCTGAAACACTGACGCTCCAGGTCCAATTTAACCAACTAGTAGGGGTGGGTGATATCTCAAACATAATGGAGGTATTGCTGCTTTTTCCAGAAACGTCCAAAAATCCAAGAAATGGACTCAAATCAGAGAAATGCCCTATAATACAAAAAACATCCTAAAATCCGAGAAACATCCTAAAATTCGGGAAACTTGTTCTCAAGTCATAGAAACTTCCTAAAACCCTGCAGCCATCCCAGTTTGACTTAGGTGAGGGACATACAACTTTAAATAGTAGTATTTTATATTTATTTTAAATAAAAAAAGTCACACGCCAGCCACCCGCCCTCGTCTGATAAATAAAGTTCCCACAACACCGGCACAGAAGCTAAGCGATGTCCTGCTGTAGATGAAGCCACCGAAAAACAGGTTTTAACTACCTAAAAAAATCATTATCAGTTAAAGTGTTCTCTATATTTGAGTCGTGTCTCCTCTTTATCTTCAATAACAGCTGATGGAGGCAGCGGTAGAGCAGCAGCTCCACAGTTCAGTGGAGTAAAATGTTTGGTTTTCTCAGTGGAGTCTGGTGATTTTCATAAAACGGCTTCAAATCCCCGTCGGAAAGGGCTGTCAAGGTAAGGTAAAGCGGTCAAAATATTCTAAATATAGCGTACACTTAAACTGATGTTGATTTTTTCAAGGTGGCTTAAAACTAGTTAATGTAAATAAACAGTTATGACTGTGGTTTAGTCTATATCATAGACTGTATCAATTTATTTGAAACGAGCCCGAAAGGAGCATATCTCCATACATATTTCCATTAATAAATGATTTCTCCCCCGTCATTGTAATCTGGGACAAGTTCAGTGGTCCAATTAAATGACCAAAAGCTACGACCGTAGCTCGACTAAACTGTGCATGTTCTGACTGATAAATGCCGAGTTATGTGTGTTGGTGAATGAGGGTCTTTTTTTGTAATAAGGGCAAAACCTGAGTATTTTGTGCATATAAACATAGTCATTGTGTGTGATAACAAAAACACGACAACTGGCACAAAATGAAAAAGCTTTTACAACCCTGATAGAGGACAGACAGAGCAGGCAGCCAGGTGTTGTGTAACAAACTGGTACAACCAGTGTGGCGGCGTTTTTATTTTCCCAAACAAAGTGATAAAAATCAGTAAAAGGCAGCAGCGCATATTTATTCCCAAGAAAACAGAAAACAGTGTGAGGAAGGTATTTTCTGTCAGCAGTACTTGAATACTGGAGAGCAGCCTTTAGTCATATATTCACATGGGCGTCACATGATTAAAAAAAGGCTCTCCTGCTCTGCTGTTTGTAGTACAAACACACTAAAGGGGTCTGGTGCAGCAGCATGCGTCACGTGACTCCTCCACCTCATGTGATGAGTTATTCCTGCACCTGATGCCCGCCATCCGTACTCTGCTCTCACCTCAAGTACTGCACTAACGTATACATTTGAGATATTTGTGCTTTACATTTTTTTTTCCATGCTACTTTATACTTTTACTCCAATACATTTCAGAGGAAATAGAGTAGTTTTCACTTCACTAAATTCATCTGACAGCTTTAGCTACTTTTCAAATTAAGAATTTTGCATAAAAAAACATTAAGAGTTTAAAATATTATGTTTTCTTATAAATTAAAAAAGAGTTTATACAAGTGCAGCTGCAACAAGTAGTTGATTAATCTATTAGTCGATTCACAGAAAATGTATTTAGATTTATATTTGAGTTTTTTGACTTCTTTTTAAAATAATTTTAAATATTGCATTTTTTAATTTTTTAAATTTTTATTAAGAAGATTCGAGGCTTTTTCCCAATTTATTTATTTTTTAAAATAATTTTGACGTTTTTAAAATATACCCCCTGATGCCCCACCCCCCTTTTTCTTATATTTTGAGCTTTTTGGGGTGTTCTTTCCCTATTTTCTTTGGTAATAATTTTGATTTATTTAAATGTGTGTTTTGTTTTGTTTTTAAATTCTGCATTGGGTACTTGTACTTTTAATACTTTATGTACATTTTCCTGATTATTCTTACATGCCTTTACTTAACCATTTTCAGTGCAGGACCTACTGTAACAAGAGTATTTTTCACAATGTGATATCAGTACTTCTACGATACTAAAGGATCTAAATCCTTCCGCCTCTGTCTGTGATGTGCATCATTATGCATGCTATGTTTATGAAAACTTGAGCCCAGAACAGCCAACAAAAACAGTCATTCTCATGGAGACGGTGTTGATCCGACGCATCCAAAATGAAAACCTTTAGAAGTGGGCCAGCCTGAGCTCAGTCTATTCAGTGTACGAGCTTAGAGTAGCCATAAAATGTTTCCAAAATCAAACAAACACCAAGCAACAAATCCAATTTGGCCGCTGTTGAAGCGAAAACGATCCAATTTGCATTCTTTCTCATCAACCCCCCTCCAAATTTGGAAACGCTGAACTTAGTGAACTCGTGTTGTGTCTGTGTTTGTGTTGCAGATTCATATGAGTGCTTTTTCTCTCACTCTGCTCTCTCCACCACAAATACACACTCAAGTAACAAGTGCTGTCTTGCACTTAGTGTTTTACGTGACGTCTTCCTCGCTCGCACATCAGGCGTCCTCAGACAATCTCACAGACTGCTCGCTGCAGAGAGGAGCGGGACAGGACAGGACAGGACGCGCTCCACCTATCATAGCAGGAGGCCCACGGAGGGAACGTCAGTGCCAGTAAAGCTCACACCTTGAGAGATGATGAGCACAGAGGGGACAGCACAGTGGTGGTGCAGAGAGAGCAGCTCACAGGGGTCACTGAGCTGTCCGAAACAATCACACTGTAAACTGTGTGAGGCCGCGGCGATTTAGTGCCAGAACTCAACAACACTCCTGACATAAGTGGTGAGAAGAAATCTAACTGATGTGTTTTTACTCGCCTGATATCAGACAGAAATGTCAACTCATTATAATCTTCAGTCTGAAACTAGGCGGGTTTCCATTACAATTAAAATTACGCAAATTGAAATTAAGAATATAAAATGTGCCTTATGGAAACACTTCAACCCCCCCCAAACAAAAAAAATCCCCTTTATCACAAAACGATTTTTTACATGACATACTTTTCAGGCGATTAGAAAAATCCATATTTTTGCAAAACTGCAATCAGTTTTTTGGCTTTTATACGATACGATACGATACGATACGATACGATACGATACGATACGATACGATACGATACGATACGATACGGTACGGTACGGTACAGTACGGTACGGTACGGTACGGTACGGTACGGTACAGCTCCAAGTGCTGCACACATTTCTCTGCCCACACAGAAGATTCAATAAAGAAAATGACAGAAACAAATACAATCCACATGCAAACAGAAAAAGCATGTATCAAGGAAAACCAGAAAAACACTGAACACCTATTGCACAGAACCACATAAAACCCATACAAGTAAGAGAAAAGAGAAAAGATAAGAAAAAAGAAAAATGAAGCTATGTCTATGTGCTCCTCAGTAGGAACTGGCTCCCTCATGATGCAGCAGGAGCTACAAGAGCTGTTATTGCATCACGTAACTCTGAGAAAGTTGAGCAGATCATCCGGAAGTGTTGAAACTACAATTCCTCTGTGAAGTCGTGGACTATCAGCTTCCAGAAATCCCTCATATGTGGCAGCTCCCACATACAAGGGGCTTACCTTTCCATTATTGCTTGCATAAACTATATCATATCAATATCGTATTGTATAACACACCTACGTGGCCTTGGATTGAAAATAATGACGGCTAGTGCGGTGGCCTCAACAGAACCTGCTAATGTTTTGAACATCCATCACCATACTTCTGTGAATATTATCGCTAGAGAAGTCGCATAACATCAGTCAGTGGAAACGCAGTTATCTCGCAATAGTGTTTTATCGACATTTTGAAATTATCACTTAAGTTTTGCACAAATCTAACGAAAAGCTGCCTACTGTGTCCACTCTAACCAGTTCCATTTGAGAGGGGGATACAATTTTCCCTTAACAATCAAAAGAGACCAAAGTATCCTCATGAATCCAAGGGTATATAAAGGCTGTGATTATAACAACACTAAAAAACCATCACCACTTGCCAACAAAACCACTGTTTTCCTTTGTTACTGCGTGCCTGTTGTGCACTCCTGTCTTACACTGTGCAATTCATTTTTCCAGCAGTTTTTAGTCAAAAAAGTTAAAATACTTTCAATTGTTACAAACTCAAAGCGCATCAGCACAACAAAAACGGAAGAACAACTTCCCAGTTGAGAAAGTACAACCTTCCTGCATCACGTGAATGCAGCATAAGACTGTTACTTTGGAACAGGTGAAGGTGAAGGTGAGGTTAAACTAACGTCAAGGTGAAAATGCACTGAGGTCAGTACTGTTTGCTTACTGACAGAGATGAAAAAAGAAACACTGATTTCTTATCTCCATCATCTAATCAGATCACACTTTGTTGTTGTTGATCTGCTTCTCTGGGAGGATCCATAAAAGAGGATGTTGCTTCTCTTGAGGCCAGAATCCATAGAAACGTGACGGATTATCGGTCAGGTATAAGTCTTTGTCAGCTCACAGTTCAAATGGAAAATGTGCAGTCAGTGGAAAAGCTTTCTGCGGAGGTAAGACAAAAAGCCTGTGAGCCGGACGACGCCGTGAGGTAACTCGATGAGCTCAGGAGAAAACCGACACAGGAAATAAAACGGCAGCTGCGCAGGTGAAGAAAGCAGCGCTGTGACTTACAGTTACAGCTGATGAAGCAAAAATCATAATGTAAGAATATAATGACCGGACTGTTTTCATACTGTTACTAATGTTCATCAACTAAATGAGGCTTTACAATATTCAAAAGGTTAACAACCATCTTTACGCTTCAATTTTCAATTTCATGTTGTGACAATGCTGTATTTCAAGTGTGGTTAGGGTCAGGAAGAGACCACCTAAAATTCCCAGTTTTGGTCATAAAATACGCAGTTTTGGTCGTCACCTTGTTAGTCGTTTGTTGCTACAAAAACGTACAGAAATGTTTTTACATCTTGTTAAAAAATACTCAGTTATGTCACCACAAACACAGCTGGCCATATCTCCACATTTAGTTAAAAGCTGCCCATTTTTGTTGCCACAAACACGGCTGTAAAAGTCCTGGTGTCTCAACAAAATTAGCCAGTTTTATTCCAGTTCCAGTTTCCAGTTTTAGTCCAAACATTTCCACACGGTTTTGTTTCCACAAACATGGCTGGAAATATCCTGATGTCTCATAAAAAAAATCTTTAAAAATGTAAATATAGTATTTTGACGCCACAATGTGGCGTATTGTTAAAAATACCCAGTTTTGTTGCCAAACATAAATGGACATGTTGACATGTCTAATTAAATATACCTGGTTATTTTGCCACAAATACAGATGGAAATGTTCCGAAATGTCGTTAAAAATACCCAATTTTGTTGCAACATATGTGGCTGTAAATGTAACGGGTCTTGCTGTCACAATGTCTCAACGTCTTGTTAAAAATACTCGGTTTTTAACATTACCCGGTTTTGTCTGGACATTTCCACCTGGTTTTGCAACCACAAACGTGGTTAGAAATATCCTTATGTCTCGAAAAAAACAAACAAAAAATAATTTGTATTTTGACGTCACAAGGTGCTATTTCTTGTTAAAAATACCCAATTTTGTTGCAACAAATTTGGCTGGAAATGTCCTCACATCTTGTTTTTAAAAGATAACATGACTGATGTGTTTTGCCGCCACAGTGTCTCAACGTCTCATTAAAATCACCTGGTTTGGTCACAACAAAAACAGTCCACTATTCTAGAAAAGTGGTTTGCAGCTTGGCAGTTGTTTCGTCCAGGTGTGACACCAACCAGCATCCCTTCCTCCTCCTGACAGCTCAATGCAATCTGAACTAAAACACTTAATGCTGAAACAATAAAAATGGAATATAACCAAAGTTTGCAGAAACTCACGATGCCAGCATCTTATCCTGTGCTGCACAACACTCAAGCAAACCACGTTTTCAAGCATTTGCCGCCTTTGTCTGAAAAAAATATGGATTGAAAACCCCGAACACAAAGTGAAGCAGAGGGTAATGACACAAAGCGAGTAAAGCTGTCTGACCTGACCCACTTCAAATCCTTTGGAGTAAAATCTATTCAGTGTGAAGTAACAGGACGGGCTGTTCAGACACGACCGACCAGGAGGCGGCTGAGACAGCGTCAGATCTGCAGACGCACAGAGACACTGATTGACTTTATTGTGTCACCTCAGCTTTTGAAGCATGACTGAGCACCTTTTAGCTCCTTCAGACTGGGCACCGAATCCAAGTCATCCGGCCAAGGCCTTAAATTAACCCTGTGGCGCTCCTGCCAAGGGCTCCGAGTTTTAATTTAGAATTCACTGACTAAAAAAAAAGATGCTTAGGCTAGTTAAAAAAAAGTCTGGAGCAGCGATACTTAACTGGCTTTGCTTTTGCAAAATGACTAGAGGCTAGAGGCCAGGGGCCAGGGGCCAGGGGCCAGGGGCCAGAGGCAGCAGCCCAATACATGTTTCCCAGATTTCTGGACATTTCTAGGTTTTTTAGGACACATATATGATTTTAGGATGTTTCTCGGGTTTTAGCACATTTCCCGGATTTTGAGACATTTCCATTATTTTAGGACATTACTAGGATTTTGGAACATTTCCTGGATTTTAGGGTGTTTCTCAGATTTTAAGATATTTCTCAGATATCAGGACATTTTTTTGATTTTTTTCCTGGATTTTAGTACATTTTTTTTTAACTTTTTTGGACATTAGTATCTAACACTTTAGGATGTTTCAAGCATTTTACGACATTTCTAGGATTCAAGGACCTGTCTTGGATTTTAGGACACTTCTATAATTTTAGGCCTTTTCTAGAATTTTATGGACATTTCTAGGATTTTAGGCTTAGGGTCTTAGCTAGGATCTTTGTCAGGAGTGCAGGAGATCCTGTACTGGTGCTTTTTTTGGTAAACAAACTCAATTTTGATTCTGTTTAATGCACTCTGGCACCATATGTATGCTAGACGTAGAAAAACAATTCCCAGTGTGAATCATGTTATTTTTATTGTGAATTAGAGGATGGTTGTGGGGGCACCTGGCATCCTATTGAGTCTGGTTTACAGGCTTCTGCTTTGTGCAGAGCTGCAATAACAGCAAACAGAATATAATTAATGTATTCAAATGTCACGTCTCAAAAGGCCATCAGCAAGGACGGTCCAGACTTTGAGTTTTCAGATCCCAAACCGTCCTTTTTATTGCTGAGCACAATCATTTAACATAAATCATCTTCTTTGGATATTGCATGCTGCTCACAGGCTGTCTGTGTCCCAACCACAAATCTGTTCAGTACCCAAACCCCCCAAAATAATGTTTGCTAAATTTATCTGATCTAAAATTGCAGCAGCCAAGTCTTTGATTTTTGACAGATGCCTCTATTGTGGGCAGCCTCAAAGCACCCAGCAAATGTCAGTTTTCACTTCAGCTGTTTAAAAGGGACTCACAATACAAATAGATGTATTTATTATCTAGACGAGGATGTTCTTTCTGCATTTAGACACTTTATTTGACTTCTTGCAGCAAAGATAGAAAAGTCATTCTTGCCTGTGAGCAGCACGTTTTTTAAACTGACGCCTGAATCACTCACACGTGCTGTAATGAGACTTTACTGACAAGTGAAGGACGAAGAATGATGACTCTTGTCAGCCTGCACACAGAACGAGACAAACTTTTCTTTCCAGGAATTATTGGATGCATAGGCGACTATTGATTTTGATTGATTATGTTTCAGACCCCACCCTCTGCCTGTCCTCCCCCAGAGCGACAGCAGCACAGACACTGACCTCCGCGCCAGCCCTGACCTGCAGATGATGCAAAAACACAAACTTATCTCATATTTACAAGGTGCCGCCTTAATGACATTCATATTATCACAATGGTTTTATTGATTAATGCAAATTCGTGGTTTGGGAAAATTCTTTCCAGATTTTTTTTAACTTCCTGTTAATGACAATGAAGAGTACATTCCCAGATCTCGAACAAATCGCTGGGTAGCTCTGATCGGATTGACCGATCAATTATCAAAACTGCGATTCAAATTCCACAAACTGCTGCTGTGGAAAAAAAAAAAAAAAACGCAAGAAGAATTCTGCATATGCTGCATTCACAGACCAGCAAAGACCCCTGAATTTAGAGAGGGGACACAGAATGATACAAAGTGACACACACATTTCTTGAATTTTAGGATGTTTCAGAGATTTCAGGACATTTCTAGGATTTTAAGATGTTTCTTGGATTTTAGGATATTTGTGGATTTTTTTTTATGATTTTACAACATTTCCAGAATTTTTAGACATTTCTAGGGTTTTGGAACATTTCTAGGATTTAAGGACGTTTCTAAAACTTTAAGGTTTTTCTCTAATTTTAGGACATTTCTTAACATTTTTGGATGATTCTATGATTTTAGGACGTTTCTATTTGTGAAAAAATAAAACACATTAAGGATTGCTGCGTTCACAGAGCTGCAAAAACCTTTGAATTTAGGGGACACAGAAAAGTGAAGTGTCAGTCATGTGCCACTGATTCATAGGAACGAACGGTGCCCAGCCTCCAGAGCTCTATCCAGTTCTCTTTATACATTTACGACTACACCGGTTTTTGCTGCTGCTGTACTGTTTACAGTTGGCAAAAACAGCGTTTGGCACTGGAGCTATGCGTGTTTCAAGAAGCGGGCGTGCAAACTTTTTTTTTAACCCTAGTGTTAAAAAATTCTTCCCATATTTCTGTCATGTCGTGTTTCTTACATGCAAGCATTTCCCCACCTTGACTACACACACACCCATGCCCACACATGCATAACGCGTGTGTGTGAGAGTAATTGTGCAATAGATAGCCTCCCTCCATTCATGCTGTGGTCACATGACCACTTCTGTCAATAGTTAACTGCAGCAGCAGCTTGTTTCAGCCTCCGTCTATGACTTGTGCAAGACTGAAACAAGGTCACAACTTTTAAAATCTTAATAGTACTTTTACATAATCCAAACCTTCAGTCAGCATTGAAGAGTCGATCACTGCACAGCCAGAGCAACCTTTACTATTCTTTATTCTGGGTTCATCGTGAAAACAGTGGAAAAGTCATGGAAACTTAAGAAAAATTAAAAGAAAAAAAAATTTTTTTCTAAAAAAGAAAACCCCAAAAACTACAAAGAAAAGAACAAAAAAATATTATATTTTAAATTGCCAAAGAAATTAAAGAAAAAAAAAAAGTCAAAATGTTTTTCTTTTAAAATTGCCAACAATTTTAGGGGAAAAAATGCCAACATTTTTAAAAAATTGTTAGTAAAATATATACAAAATACAACCATTTAAACTACGCACTACCCCCTCCTCTCTCAAAAATAACGAACAGTCCCTAAATTATATATAAATATTCACTTCTAACCCTGATCTGAATTAATTATTTTTTAAGTAATACGTACTAGAAAAATAAGTACTGATGGTTGTTTTCAGTGAATGTTCAGTCTAAAAAATTTGCCTTAAAGTCGTGGAAAAGTCATGGAAATTTTTAACAGTGTGTTTCTCTTTCTGTTTTGTCTTTAACTTTGGTTTACATTTTATTATTATTATTATTATTATTATTATTACCGTTTTTTCACTTTGCCTTAGACTGTGCACAGCCAGTTGGGAGTTAGTTAGTTAGTGAGTGCTTTAAGGGAAGTGGTATTAACATTGAATAGGTACTTAGCAGTGTTGAAAATTGACATAAAAAAAGCAAAAATATATATAACCCATGTTTGTGAATTTATTGCAAACATCTCTGTATTATATGTTGTATGTGTTGTCTTTGTGTCAAATACATAAAAAGCTTTAAAAAAAAAAGAAAAGAAAAATGAGTATTGGTGGTTGTTTTCAGGGAATATATGTTCTTGAAAATTTGCCTCGAAGACATGGAAATTTATTGGTAGAAAAAAATGTATGAATGAACCCTGCTTATTGTTACATATGAAACCAAAGCTTAAAATCAGCTAACTAAATATTAGAGATATATATCAGGCTGTATACAATGACAGATTTAATCTTTCATACAGTCCTTAAAATGCTGTCTGTGTGAGTTGAGGGACAAAGCCAGTATTGTACTTGCTCTGCAATGTAAACTGCTGTCGTCGTGCCAAACCCGGCATGCTGCTAGAGGGGGATGCAAGTGTCCATCACTAAGTGATTGTTCTTGACTTCCTTTTGTGGTGTTTATGTCTTTTACTCTGGGAAATAAAGCTTTTACGGTCAGTATTGTGCAGCAGCAGCAGCAGCATTCACACTCATACCAGTAAAATGTGTTAAAATGTGATCGAGTTTTCGTTGTAAACAAACTGCGGAGAAAGCGGAGTGGCTGGCGTATTGTTTTGTTGTCTGTGAGACTACAGAGTTGGCAGTGGGGGAGCAGCGAGCGGAGGGGAGATGTGTGGTCACCATGGGCTCTGCGCAGGAATGGAGACGACAGGGACGCGTCCAAGTAGCAGCAACACAGCTTCTCATTAACTCTTGTGAAACCCGTTAAGACAGACGGAGGAAAATTCTCCCCACACAGCGTGTTATTTACGGTTATAAAAGGTTTGAAAGCGGCCTCTGTCCAGAGGACAGTGCGGTCTAAAAGTGTGCCATTGAGAGCTGTACATGTGTGCAAATTTATCTTACAGCCAAGCATTGCTGTGTTTAAATTCAGCAGTGAGATCGCCGAAAAAATAGAGAAAACTGAGAAAATTGATTTCTTTCAAAAACAAGGGAAGAGGACAATAAACAAGAAAAGAAGAAATGACCCCAAATGAGCAAAAAAATTATAAAAGCAATACCATGGAGCCGGGGCCCTCATTCCTATGAGAGCGGCTCAATGAAACGTGAAGCAAGAAAATGTATTTTTCAGGCTATAAAATACCAAGATCTATGGGCCCATGAGGCTTTCTTATTTTCTTTCATATTAATATAATTATAATATAATACCAATTTTAAATATATAATTAAGAGAATTGTATATATAGTTTTCTGTACATTTCTCTCTCATTTTTATTATTTCCGTGTCATCTTTAACTTTTTTTTTTTTTGTAGTTTGCAGGATATTTCTTGCCAAGTTGCTCATTACATTTATTCTGTGCTTTGAAAAAAATAAAATAAAATAAAAAAATATGGTCCAGATATTAAAGGGGTTAAGCTGTCCTATCTCCCATAAAGGCAAAAACCAAAAAAATATCTTTAAAAATAATTTCCATATGTTATCGGGCTGGACGGCTTGAATCTAGACAGTGAAATGAGTCGCGTCAGGGGTTTTGACGCTTACAAAAAATTATCCACTGATTTGCAGACATCTCTTTCCTGATGTAAGTCAATGGGGAAACGTTTTTCTGAGCCGGTGGGCATCACATGACAAACCCTGACGGTGTAATTCAGATTTTGGCCACTATGTAAAATGTGCATCAGAGCCTAGCGAATTTCCTGGGGGCTTGGAAAAAATCCCACTGACTTTTTAACGAGGAAACCAGGGAGACGCTGATTTCCAGGTTGGCCTAAAGAAAAATGTCCTCCCTAGACGTATTTTGTGGCGAACAAAGTTTCATACTAACTAATCTTCACAAATGGACGCCACTTTTAGGATTTTTTTAAAGCGTAAATGCAGGTGCCATTTGTAAAAAGCTACTGTTAGGCTGTAACTGAAGTTCACTGCAGTCACGTGACTTAATAAAACACATCAGCCGTCTTAAATGAGGTCTTCTGCGGCACGGTGCCGGGACAATGTGGAGAGAGGCTTAATTATTGGCTGACCAGATAAGCAAGGTGCAGCAGTGTCTTACGGCTTACGGTTAGGAAAGAGTCAGTGGCGCCGCTGACACCTGCGCTGCAGGAGGCTCCTGTCCGCCAACGATGTTCTGAGAATTCATTCATTTTTTAATTACAGCCAGAAATTCTCAAGTTCAATATTAAGCAGAAGAGAAATTCAGACGCAGTTCAAACATAATCACCGCTGGCACTAATTACTTTCATCGTCACAATGAGAGCAGGTCTTAAATAATAATCAGAGCTGTCTTTTATTATCATCCTGGGTGTGTTTTAAGCTCTCGGCTAACTGAGCACTGACCTAAAAAAAGGACATAAGTGTATCTGATAGTCTTTGCCCCGTGTATTTTGTTTTTCTTGTATTTCTTTGTGTTCACAGAAAGTTTATTTTTCTGCTCATTTTATGTACTTCTTTTTTGTTGTATTTTTCTAAATTATGTTAGTTTAGGCTTCCACACCCCCTCTTTTTTCAAATATCACTTTTTTCCATTTTTGTTATAATTTGTTTTTCTCCTGAAGTTGAGAGGAGATCCGTCTCGACACAGTTCTCGTTCTCACTGTCTCTGTTGTACGCAGTTTTACTGTGTGCATGAATGTAATAATATAAAATAAATTTCAAATAAAAAATAAAAATAGACTAAAATAAAAAGAAAAAACATTATTAATAAATAAATCAAAATATAAATATTTTTGCATTGTTTGTGCTTCACTTGTGCTGCTGCTGTGAGATCCCCAAACTCACTTTTTTCTTTTCTTTTTTTTTTTACAATGATATTAAAGATCTTAACGTTTAATTATATACAGTATAGTACCAATGGATCACTTTGAGGTTGTTGTAAATTGTTTTTAAATATATTTATACATATTCATTGTTATGTAAGGTGGAAAGCCAATGAGTCATTTTCGTCAGGACAGGCCGCTCCGGAAAGACCCACGGGCATCAGCTGCTTCGGGGATTGTGGTCTGTAACTTTGCTCTACCTGAACAGACGTTAGTGTACCTGTGGCAGTGGATGGAGGACGGCAGGGTGACCCACCAGTTATCGTCCCATATAATGGCCAGTTGTTGCAGGCGTCTCCTGCACTAAAGTGTAATTTGGTGAGACATACTGAATCCCTACCAGCTCTGTAAGTGCTGGTCTGCTGCTGCTGACCTCTGACCTCAGTGGAGAAGGTCAACCAAATGACAGTGAATTTTAATAACAGAGATTATTCGCTTTGGGGGTGTGGTGGGATGAACGCAGAGTGACTTACATCACTTGGTGGGTGGTACTGAATGCCAGCAAATACTTTCTCAGTGTGGAGTATTAATCTACAGTCTAGAAATATTCATCAGCTCAAATCATAACTGAATTTCCAGAGATACTTTATAGAAACCCGTCATCTTTTTTTTTTTAATCACACCTATGTAGAACTGGTTCAAATTATTCCATACCAGAATTTTTGACCATGGAAATGTAAATACTTTGAATGTATTTGATCATTTGAGAAATGGAGTGAGCAAACATACTCTGCCTTTAAAATGTCGCATTTAACTTAATTTTATGCAATCTACTTTTTTCTCCTTTTTAATAATTACTCAGTGGATTTTATTTGTCAGCTTGTGTTATGCATTCCATGTATTCTACTTTTTTTAATCACTTTTTTGTTTCGTTTTCTGGGTCTTATTTTTCAATTAATTTTATGCATTCAATGCATTTTTTTTTACTTTATTATTATTATTGTTATTAATCATTATTCATCACATTTTATTTTTTAATTTCATGCATTTTATGTATTCATTTTTTTACTGTATTATTATTATTATTATCAGCATTATTATTATTCAGAAGGTTTTTTTTCCATCTGATGTTTTTCATTCTATCTATTTTATTTTCATATTTTTTTAAATATAATTTTTTACTATTTTTACCAAATACATTTTTATTTTCCACCTTATTTTCCATTAATTATAGCATTATATTGCTGTTTTTATGGTCATTGTATGTATATTTTCATGAGAATCAGTGTGCTATACAAAGTCATTATTATTAGTAGCAGTAGTCGTAGTAGTTGTAGAATATTTTTTTTCCCTTTTTATGTTATTACTTAGTGGATTTTATTTTTCAGCTTGCTATTATTATTATTAGTAGTATAATTTTTAATACACTATATATATATATATTATTGTATTATTGTTATTATCTATTTCAATGTGAATCACTATATGCTATTTATTAAAGTTAATATTAATAATAATTTAGCCATCTGTTGTACTGTACATTATTATTTTGGCTGAATTATCTTGTTATTAATCTGAGTATTGTTTAGTCTTATATGGATATTGTTTGTTTTTTCACTGAAGTATTTATACACATTATGTGAAGCACAGGAGTAGTATAATTACTTGTAGTTGTCACAGCAGCTAATGTGGCTCTGAATAAAGTAAATAAAGTAAATAAAGTGAATAAAGCCAAACGTGGACAGACAGACAGTCGGTGTGACCGTCGGTTGGTTTTTGGTTGAAGGTTTCCAGCTGAAGTTGTAAAGCTAATGTTAGCTAACAGTTAACGTTAGTTAGCTAGTTAGTTGTTGCTCTCCCGGAGCTAACAGCGGCTCCTCTGTGTGTGTCACAGCTTTATATTATTAAAAATACAACATTAAATCACTCACCTCTATTTTGTCCACATTTCTGGCACAGCCGACGACCCTCATGCCCTGCTGGACCAGTGCCCGGGCTACAGCCGCTCCGATCCCCACCGAGGCTCCGGTCACCAGGGCCACTCTGCCTTTCCACCGCTCCATCTCCACCGGACCGCGACCGCCTGTCTTCACCGGCGACTGGAAGCGAAACACGGTGCTGCTCCTCCGTCTCTTTACTCTGTCACTGTTATATGTAGTTAAAAAAACGCGGTTTGTTCAGGGATGCGGCAGCCTCCAGTCTCAGTCCGAGCGGCAGCATCCAAACAGCGGCGGGCAGAGAGCCTGAGCCCGGATCCACGCGCTGCTCCGGTCAGATCTGAGGAGCTGCCGTTAGTAAATGTTTGGTTCTCGTCTCCGCCCACTCTGATTTTCAGCCCCGCGGCCTGGAGCCGTTTCCCCGGTGTCCGGTCACCTACCGCCGCCTACCGGAATAAAAAACACGCAACCAGAGGTGGAGCAAGTACTCCGGTCTCAAGTTACAAGTATAAGTACTGCATTCAGAATTTTACAAAAGTGCAAAAGTATGAGCATCAAATTATACTTGAAGTATAAAAATAAATGTACCTTTAAATGATAGAGCCGCCAATTTCAAAATAATGGCTATTATATTATTAATGTGTACAGCATTATTAATTTCTGATGTGGTTTGTTTATTTATTCATTCATTCAGTTGTTTGTTTGTTTTTATTTGCAGACTGCATTAAATGAAAAATAACTGCATCAAAAAATGCAATAATTTCCATTTAAAATAAAAAAAAAATAACAACAAAGGTAAAATATTTGTGACTTGTATAATGGTAGTAACAGATTGTTTTTTTAAAGGTGAAATAATGAGTGATGTTACGGTTATTGACAACATGAGAATTTAAATTAGACCAAAAATACAGATGTGCAGATATACTTGTTTGTTTGTTTATTTATTTGTTTGTTTTATTTGCAGATTGCATAAAATGAAAAATAAGGTCTGTATCAAAAATTAAAGAATTCCCATTTTAAAAAAATTAACAAAGTTCAAATATTTATTACTTGTATCATGGTAGTAATAGGTTGTATTTTTAAGGGTGAATGAGTGATGTTACAGTTATTGAGAACATGAGAATTTAAATTAGACCAAAAATACAGATATGCAGATGTTTCAGTTTTTGTTGTTTTATTTAACAAAAATGTACAAAATATGCCAAATAAACATGAACACAAACATACACGAGAGAACAAAAAACCTGCATTATACACAGACCATAATAAATAATAGTAAATAATCATAATATCAATAAATTAATCAATGAAGAAAATCTTAAAATATAAAAAAATGAATAAACAAACAAATAAATGGACAGAAACAAAAGCAAATAAACAAAATAATTCATATTCATAACAAAAAATCAGAGTTTTAGACTATTACAAAAACCTATTTGGTTTATCATAATAATAATAATAATAATAATAATTATTATTATTATTAAATTATTATGTTTATTTTTTATTTACTTATTTATTGACTCATTTATTTATTTTATTGATGTATGTATTTATTTTTTACTTATTTGGTGAACACGAACAGGGCGCCCCCTGGAGGCCGCGTGCATTACGTATTATGACGTCATCCCTACGCACAGAGGGCAAAGGTCAATTTAGTAACGAAGAATCCGCCACCGCAGCAGCCTCGCTGACTCTCTGTCTGTCTCTCTCTGTCTCTCTCCAGCTGTTTGTTATATTTTAACGGGATTTTTTCAGAAGCAGGTGAGCAAACACTACACTTGTCTTCAGCCAGGTGTCTCCTCGCGTTGTCATGGTGGCACATTATGGTCTGTTTCTCTTTTAAAGCGTCAGAAAGAGACGCCGACGAAAGTGACAGTTGCTAAGTAGCCAGTTTGTTAGTTAGCCAAGTTTTCTGGCACCGACGGGGCGTAGACAAACTGCACCAACACTGCGCTTTATTTACGATTGATTACGGTTTTATTAACTTGAAAATGTGGTGCTAACGTGAGAATATTGTGCAGTAAACACACCGACCGGCTTCCTTTAACGACTAAAACCGTGATTAGCTAGCGGGCTAACTAGCTAGCCGCCGGTTCCAGCTTCATCCTGCTCAACATATGTTTGATTTTATCGCGATTAAAATGTGTCGTAAATCATCTTAAAGCCGAAAACTGGTTTCACGAACTAAAAATATTAAATCGGTTTCTTCTTCCAAGCTCGTGTCTCCCGGGTTGTTTTGCTAACTTAGCGTTAGCTTGCTAAATCTGGGTCAAGTCAAATGTGTGTTGAAGTGTTTGTGATCACACGGTGTCACCGGCAGGACTCGGTGGGTGTTTGTGCACCGGCTTTTGTCGCCGGTTAGGTGTGTGAAATAGCTCTCGGTGACCAGCTGAGGTTGCAGTCAGCCCGCGGTGACCTGCTGTAGATTAGCATTAGCTCGGTGTCTCCTGTGTGTGTCTCCTGCAGGCGAAGCTGCACCGCGAAACGTCAAACTGGAAGAAGTCATGGCTCGTCTGGTCGCAGTCTGCAGGGAAGGGGAGGAGGACTACCCGTTTCTGTCCAGACAGATCCCCCTCTATATTGATGATACTCTCACGGTGTGTAGGCTTTTTCATATATTTATTATCAAATCAATTTGATTTATGAATCACAAAGGACTTTACTGCATATGACATCCTTCTGTCCTTGGACCCTCACGGATGAGGAAAAAATATTTTTAAAAAAAGAAAAAAATTATAAAAAAAACATCTCAGAAATAGCAACTAAGGAGGGAACACTCATGTTGTGTGTACAGCAGATTAAGGGTTGAAAAATATTGTTTTTCAGGGCCGATGCCAATTATTTGTAGTTAGTGAGACTGATATTTGATAGTTTTGAAACTGATATGCATTTACAGTTTAAAGGAAACTAATTCAGTCAATATTTAGATTTTGCAATATAATAAACTCCAACATAAAACTTTCTTTAAATGCCTTTAGCAAATGTTTAATCAAAACTAAAACGTTCAATATCATATACAGCAAGTTCCCTAATTTTTACAAGTGAAAATTTATATTAAAATGAATAAATAAAAAGAGCTCCCTGAGGTTTCACAAAGTAAAAGTTCCTCCCATGCTGACACTTTCTTTGCACTTTTTAATTAATTCATTTTATCAGCAATCATTAAAACTAAATACAGATACAGATAATCTGCAAAATGCCAGATATCAGCCCCTAAAATCTGTCGACCCTAACAGAAGTCCAGCAAGATAGAATTACAGTAAAATTTGACAAAATGAGACAAAGAAAACAGAGAAAGAGGGAGAGATGCACAGTAACAAAAATGATTAACAATAGTAAGAGAAAAATGTATATCAATTAATGTTACATGCCTGTATTATTAAAATGTATTTAATTTTTTTTAGCACTTTCTTGATGTAAAATTTTAAACTTTTTCCCCTTTAATTTAAGGCAATTTTCTTGTAATTTTTTACTAATTTCTTTCTCCAAAATTAATTAAAAAATTAAAATTCTTCTACAGAAAAAATAAATAAATATTGAATTCTTTTAAGTACTTTCTTGAGGTCATTTTTTAAAAACTTTTTTCTCCTTATTTTCAGGAAATTTTCTTGGAACTTTTTACTAATTTCCTGCATTTTTTCCGGGCCATTTTCTGCTCTGGTGTTTTTAAAAAAAATCATCCCCATTTTCTTCCGTTTCGAAGGGTTGTTGTTTATTGTCTCCTGTTTTCAGATGGTGATGGAATTTTCGGACAGCGTCATGGATGTTGACAGCCAAGAAATAAACACGTCTCACTGGAAACAATTTTCCGAGGTGAGCAGTTCTAACGGTACACACAGGAGCGGAGAGACGTGTAGTTTGTCTCCATGTGGCTCGTAAATAACAGACGGACGATTCTTTGTCCTGTATTAGTATCACTCCAAGCTGAAGCAGCAGGACCTGAATATCGCCCTGATGGTGACGTCCAGAGAGGTGTACAGCGCGTTGTCTCAGCTGGTCCCGTGCGTGGGCTGCAGGCGAAGCGTGGAGCGCCTCTTCTCACATTTGGTGGAGTCGGGGAATCCGGCGCTGGAGCCGCTCACAGTGAAACCCACGGGCATGCTCTCCGTCACCAAAGCCTGTTTGACAGACGTAAAGAAGCTCTACACCCTCTTCTACGTCCACGGGTGAGATACAGAGAAGAGCGTGTCTTTCATTTTCCCCGTCGTATCGATTATACCATTATCAGAACCACCAGCTTTTTATTGATTATGAGAAAGACTTTTGTGATGTAAAAGGAAATAATATACTTTTTTTTTCTCAGGTCAAAGTTGAATGATATGATCGATGCCATTCCCAAAAGCAAAAAGAACAAACGCTGCCAGTTACACTCTTTAGACACACACAAGCCTAAACCTTTGGGGTGAGTAATGTGACCGTTTTTATCTGCTTTTTTGTTTCTTCCTCTAAACAGCGTTCAGGATTTTGGTGTTCAGAGGCTGAATTTGAGACGTGAAATAATGATTCTCCAAAGCTGCAGGACTCGTGTGTTTAAGTTGTCTTCGATCCAACGGTACTCATGAAGGAGTACAGGTTTTAAGGTTTTAAAAACAGTTTACAAAGTCCTTTGACAAACTGAGGCAAAAAGTCAGTTTTCAGTTTTATTTATAGAGCCCATTATCACAAAACATGGTTTGCCTCAGAGGGCTTTACAGTGTACGACATCCCTCTGCCCTTAGACCCTCACATCACCCAAGGAAAAACTCCCCAAAAACAACCCCTGTAACGGGAAAAAAAAGAGGAAGAAACCTCAGGAAGAGCGGTAGAGGATAGTGAGGGATCCCTCTTCCAGGACGGACAGACGAGCAATAGATGTCGTAAATAGCAAATGAAATACAATCATGGCAAAAAAGGAAAGAGGGGGAGAGGGGAGAGGGGAGGGGGGAGAGAGAGAGGCACAGCAATAATAGAAACAGATGCATGTCATATTACAATAATGGCAGGTGTGAAATTAGTAATTGCTCTCTATGATGATGTTGAGGGAGATGATAACAGTCTCATGCATATGTGAAAGGGAGTTGTCCAAAGGCAGGATCACAGCATCAGCACAGCTATCACCACGGTCAGGCACAGTCAAGGTTACGGCCAGGATCCAGGAAAACTAGGAAACAAGGGAGCAGGAAAGCTCCGGAGAGGCAACAGGATTAGCGTAGTGCAGTTCAACAGACCCAGGCTCTGTGATCGCGAGCCCCAGGTAGTGAGAGTACCACATGGCTATCACAGAGCTAAGCTAAGCTTGCACATGGCAATGCAGTTAACAGACATGCATGATTTCTGATGGCAGCATTGAGAGAAGGAAAGGAGCTCAGCGTATCAGGGGAAGTCCCCCGGCAGGTTAAACCTATGTCAGCCTGACTATGGGCTGGTCCAGGCAGCCTGAGCCAGCCCTGATTATGAGCTTTATCAAAGAGGAAGGTCTTAAGTCTACCCTTAAAAGTGGAAACGGTGTCTGCCTCCCTGACCGAAAATGGAAGATGGTCCATAGGAGAGGAGCGTGGTAGCTGAAGGCTCTGGTTCCTAACCTACTTTTGGAAATTTTGGGAACCACAAGTAACCCTGCGTTTTCAGAGCGCAGTGATCTTGAGGGTTGGTAAGGAAATGTGAGCTGTGACAGATAAGACGGAGCCTGACTATTTAGAGCTTTGTAAGTAAGGAGGAGGATTTTAAACTCAATCCTGGATTTCACAGGGAGCCAGTGCAGAGAAGCTAAAACAGGAGAAATATGATCCCTTTTCTTGCTTCCCGTTAAAACACGAGCAGCAGCGTTCTGCACCAGCTGGAGAGACCTAATAGATTTGTTGGGGCAACCAAATAATAGGGAATTACAGTAATCCAGCCTAGAGGTGGTAACGTTTTTCAACATAAAGCATAAAGCGGACTTAAACCAGAGAGAAACAATTAGAAAACAAAAATAACAATAATAACCCACACCCATAAGAGTAAATATAATTCAAAGAAGAAAAGCTGCAAACGCAGAAATAAAAGCACTAATAATAGAAATAAACACAATGAAGACGGAATAAAAGAATAAATTAAATGATGAAATTAAACCTTCATCAGGTTAACCTTAACGTTGTTTACTGAATAACGTTTTTTTGCATGTGATCGGACAGTTTGAGGGAATTCTCTCATTTCTCGCAGATCTTTAACAGTTGTCTTCTTGCTCGCAGGGGAAGCTGGATGGACGTGTGGGAGCTGATGTCTCAGGAGTGCAGGGACGAGGTGGTCCTCATTGACAGTGCTTGTCTCTTGGAGACGCTGGAGACATACTTGCGTAAACACAGGTAACGTGTGACTGTCATAGCCCTCTTTATATGTTAAAGGGGTAAAAGAGAACTGGAGGGTTTTTTCTTGTGCTCAGGTTTTGCACCGACTGTAAGAATAAAGTGCTGAGGGCGTACAACATCCTGGTGGGGGAGCTGGACTGCAGTAAAGAGAAGGGCTACTGCGCCGCCTTGTATGAGGGACTATGCTGTTGCCCCCACGAACGCCACATCCACGTGTGCTGCGAGACCGACTTCATCGCTCACCTCCTCGGCCGGGCGGAGCCTGAGTTTGCAGGAGGCTACGAGTAAGTAAAGTTGTAAAGCTGTGACGCCTGCGAGTGAAATCTGGCCCCTGATAGGGTGCAGAGTGGCCCCCAAAATATTTTAATTCACAATAAAAATAAAGAAATTCACTCTGTTTTTGTACTTTTAGTATAAATACGCTGGCAGAGTGCATAAAATGGCACCAAAATAGAGCTTTTTATCAAAATAAAATGCCAGTGGAGGATCCCCCCCAGACAGACGTCCTAGCTAAGACCCTAATGTCCCAAAATCGAGGCGAGGCGACTGCGAGAGTCCTGACAAAAACTAGGAAACATGACCACATTACTCCAGTCCTAAAATCCTTACACTGGCTACCTGTCACTCAGAGAAGTGACTTTAAAATCTCACTGCTTGTCTACTAATCAATCCGCCAAAATATATCTCTGACATGCTTGTGACATGTGAACCCTTAAGGACCCTGAGAACATCAGGGGCCGGCCTACCGAGCGCCCCAAGAGTCAGAACTAAACACGGTGAAGCAGCATTTGTTATTATGCAGCACAAACCTGGAATAAACTTCCAGATGAGGTTCGTCAAAGCCAGACTCTGATCACTTTAAGGCAAAGCTAAAAAAATCCTTTTTCACACTGCGTACTCCACCTGCTGACTACCAACTTATTTTTGAATTTGATTTTAAATCATTTTAAATTATCTTTTTATCTTTGCACCTCTTGCCTGCACTTTTTAAAAAGTAATTTAGTCAACTTGTTTATCTTTTCTCTTTCTCTTTTATTGTAAATCTGTATCTTTTATTATGTTTTTTATATTTTATTACTCCGAAAAGCACGTTGAATTGCCCTGTGTATGAAGTGTGCTATACAAATAAAGCTGCCTTGCCTAAAATCCTAGAAACGTCCTAAAATCCAAGGAATGTCCAAATATCTGAGAAACGTACTAAAACCCTAGAAATGTCCTAAAATCCCAGAAACATCCTAAAATCTTAAAAATGTCCTAAAATCCCGGAATCGTCCTAAAATTCTTGAAAGGTGCTTAACATCTAGAGACATCCTAAAATCCCAGAAACGTCCTTAAATCTTAAAAATGTCCTAAACTCCTTGAAATGTTCTTAAATCCTTGAAATGTCTTGAAACCTGAGAAAAGTCCTAAAATCCCAGAAACGTCCTAAAATCCCACCGTGTTCCTTTCGGTCTGTTTCTACATTCGGTTTCTGTTTCTGTTTCTGAAGACGCAGAGAGCGACACGCGAAGACCATCGACATCGCACAAGAGGAGGTCCTGACCTGTCTGGGTATCCACCTGTACGAGCGGCTGCACAGGATCTGGCAGAAGCTGCGAGCGGAGGAGCAGACCTGGCAGATATTGTTCCATTTGGGAGTCGATGCATTACGCAAAAGTTTCGAGGTACGCGGCCTCTGAGCCGGCGCGTGTACGACATAATATGATAAAAGCATCGATGGCTGTGTGATAATTGATTTCTTGCCGTGCCCCTCAGATGGCGGTGGAGAAGATGCAGGGGATCAGTCGGCTGGAGCAGTTTGTGGAGGAGCTGTCGGAGGAGGAGAGGGCCAAAGAGCTGAAGCAGGAGAAAAAGAGGCAAAAGAGGAAAAATCGTCGCAAAAACAAGTGCGGCTTTGACGCGTGTGAGCAGGAGGGAGAGGACAAGGAGAAGAGTCTGGACGAGGTAGTCCTCTGCAGACAGCGACACAGTCTTGTCTTCGTGTGCAGCTACACTTTCTGTTCGCCTAAATTTATTTGAGTCCGTTTGCTGCTGCAGGGTCCTCTGGAGTCCTGTCAGGTGTGCGGTAGCCATGACGACGAGGAGGAGGCCGGATGTGATCAGAGCGTCGCCGGCAACGGAAGCACTTCCTGTAGCTGCCCAGACAACAACAAGCAGGGTACACACGCACACAGGCCGTCAGCAGGCGGGTTTCCAGCACAGATTTCTGCAAAACTTAACCCTTTGAAATCTGAGCAAACTGCCTTCATTTTGAAACAAAAAAAACATGGTATGGAGACAAGCACCTTTACAAGAAATGGCTAAAAAAATATCAAGAATGTTTAAAAAGTTACAAGAAAATTACTGGAAAATAGTAAAAAATTAAAAAAGAAAAAGAAAGAAAGAAAAGAAATTAACCTCAAGAAGAGGAAAAATCTTTTTTTTCTGTTGCATAATTGTAACAAATATAAATAATAGAATTATAAAATACTTTTCTGGGCATTTTTTTCTCCTGTTTTTAGATAGTTTGTAATAATCCACCCCAGCTAATTTTCAGGTCAGTTTTTGTGGCACTTTTTACTATTTTTTTTAGCTGTTTGTGTGACACTTCTTACCTCATTATGTTTTTCCCATTTTTTTGGGTTTCAGGAGTTTGAATGATTGTGAAAGTTGTCTGAATTAGACACGAGAAGACTGATGTCTGTGAAGGCGTTAAAAGGTTTAGCAATATTTTTGAAATGCTGATAAAACACCGTTTTCTGCAGTTGGTGGTGCAAACATTTAAAAATACAATAAACAGGCACATAAGACAGCATAGCAGCACACAACCACACTTAAATAAAAGCAATCCCGATCCATAAAAATATTAACATTAATATTAATAAAACACACAAACAAAATCAAAAACAGTTCTCATTAAAATCAGGAACTGAGGAAACACCAGAGGCAGAATAAAACCTATAAATAGAAAGATTTAATAAAAGAAGACATTTCTAAAATAGTACATAAATGAATAGATAAAGAAATAAAATGTTACGGTAGTTATAACATAAAATAAATAGATAAATAAATAAAGTGTAAAAATTGATTTTAAAAAATCACTAAAATACTGTAAATAAGAGGTAAATAAAAGTATAGTAGCACAAAGTAAAATAATAAATAAACATGTTAAAAATGATAAAATAATGTAGAGAGTAGTTAAACTGTGAAACAGAATATATAAATAGATAAATTCAGTTAAAAGCCAAACTTACATTTAATTAAAAACTAAACTAAAAAGGTTGATGTGTTGAGTTTATTTTATAAATATTAACTCGTACTTAAATGCTGTTTACGTCAACCCATTAAACGTGATTTTCCACATTTTTCTCCAGATCTGTCCCCTCACAGCACCAGCAGCGACTGCGGCTACTCCTCCAGCATGGACGGCAGCGAGACGGGATCACGAGAAGGTTCGGATATTTTCTGCTCCGAGGGATTGTGCAACCACGACGACGCAGGTCTGAGCGGCTCTGAAACGCTTCCCGTTAGACGTCCTCAGAGTCCTCTAAACAGAAGTCTCACGGTGTGTCTTCGTCCCGCAGGAGACGACTCTAACGCCCATCTCTGCTCCGAGGACAAGGAGGAGGACGGCGTGGACAGCTGCGTGGACTGCTGGCCTCACTCTGTGCAAAACACTCAGTGCAAAAGTAAAAAGAAGAAAAGGAAGGGGAAAGGTTTATGCAGCGATCAGGTGAGAGGACGCGCCGACGCCGCGCTGTGCAGAATATCTAACGCAGTATCAACTAAAGCGTGCTTGTTTTTAATATTTTTTAAGATTAACTGTTTTTATTACTTTTTAAATTAACAGATACAAACATACAAACAAATCCCTCCAAGAATTTAAAGAATTTAAATTCTGATAATTCTGAAAAAAACAAAATAAAACACAGCAAAAACAGTTATTAATAATAATAAATGAATAAAATATATACTTTTTAATTACACACACATAATATAGCAAACATATAAAATTTAAAATAAAATAAAAAATATAATTAAATAAATAAAACAAAACAAAATAAAATGCAATAAAATAAAATAAACTTGCATCCACAACATAACCCCAAAACGTATGAGGTGCAAATGTAACACACGTCTTTGTCCGTACGTGCTAAAGTGTGCTTCTGCGTGTTTCTGCAGGGACAAAAAAGTGAAGGTTGTTTGTCAGACGGGAACACAGCAGGAAACCGTCCTCTACCGACGCACACCTGCCGAACCAAAGAAATCTTTTCCTCCTTATGTGGCGACACATTTGCCAGCATCGCACTACGGTTACCGTGGACGGGACATCAAAATAACCTCGGCCTGGACGCGAGGCCTCCAGAGGGGAACGCAAGTCTCATGGAGCTTCTGGTGAGTGAGGAAAGGAGTTTAACCCTTTGAAACCCAAACAAATCCGCTTGATTCCTTTCAAAAATTGCAAAAAAGCAATGAGAAACCTGTAAAGTAAATGAGGCAAAAAATTGCAAAAAAAAAAAGATGAAAGAAGCACAAGGAAATTACCTGGAAAATAGCAAAGTGCACTGAAAAGAAAGAAGAAAAAAAGACAAAGAAAATGGTTAAACAAAAAAACAACAACAAAAACAAGGCAACATTTTGAAAAAAGTGCTTAAATTCACCAAAAATGCGTTTTTCCTTTAAAATTTGTCAGTAAAATAAATCCAAAATACAGCCGTTTAAAGTTGTATGCCCTTCCCTCTAAAGCCAAAATCTAAAAAAGTAAGTCCCCTCTGTGCTTTAAAAACATTCATCTATGTTTTTACAGTTTGTGGCTGTGATAAACGGGGGTCACGGGTTTGGAAGGCTTGCTTTCTGAAAAAAATCACCCCAAAAAAAGAAAGGGACACATGTTTTAATTTTCCTTTTAAACAAAAAATACAGCGGTTTAAAGTTGTATACCAAAATAATAAACATCCCTTTATGCCTCCTTCTTTTAGCATCAGCCCTAAAATCTGTTTTTTTCTGTTATTTAATTAAACCTTTTCCTTTATTACCTAATAACATTTATGATAAATCTCTTCTATTTTGCTGTTTAGTTTTGCCAGTCAGCCGTGCTGTTGGTACTGCTGTATGAAAGATATATAGGTTATTTTTTGGGAAAAAAAAACCCATAAAAACATTAATAATAAGAGTTGGTGAACTCTGGCTGTTTTCTTCACACAGGATGATTCAGAAGTGACTTCAGACGAAGAGAACTGTCTGACGCAGGACGAAATCCAGGCATTTTTGGACCGAAACCAGTCCTTCTACAACAACCGCCACCAGTACCGACAGCTCCTGAAGGAGAAGTTCACCAACTACTGCCGCGCCACGGAGCGGAGTAAAGCGGTCTGTGGGAAGTGGCTCACCACCACCAGTGTCAACTAACTGCACTAACGGCATTTTCCCCAAAACACGAGACCACTGCTGCAGCATCTGTAGAAAGGGTAGAAGTACATTCGGTGTCTTGTTGGGTCATATCTACTTTAAAGTAAACGTGATTCTTACGTTCTGTCGATCATCTCGTTCTCACGTGAACACCGACGCGCTCTGACACGTCGTTTCTCGGCCACTCTCACCCGTGATCGTTCTCTCTGACCGAGCCTCGCCGCCTGTCGCCGAGCGAGAGCACGGTGGAATCAGTAATCGAGCTTTGCAAACTGTGACATTAGGGATACATTGTAGGAGTCTTATTTTATTGTTTTCTCTTTTTGTTTCCGTTCTGTTTCTCTTTGGTGACACTTCAGTGTAGTGGTAAAAGGTTGTAACATTAAATGTGTACAGAAATTCTACATATAAAGATTTTACAGAGAATAAACATCCATTTGTAATAAGGATTTGGGTGTGACGTTAAGAGCGCAATGTGCAAAATTTACTAAATAAAGAATATTTATTAATATGCATTATATATTTGTCGTTTTTTCTTGGTCTTACAAGTTCGTTTATATTTTGAGACTTCTTGTTCTGTGAGCTACTTTGTCCTAAAATTTACCTCTAAACACCACAAAGACAGCAGAAATGCTAGTATGGCTAATGTTGATTTTAGATAATTATTTAAATAATATCTTTTTTGAATTTTAACAAAGTCTGGGACAAAAGTACAGAAGCCCATTTCTGCCAGTGTGATTTAAGAAAAAGATCCTGTGAGTTATTATAATGAGAAAATTAAAAACTTTCTTAAAATAATGACCAAATGTCTTAAAATAATGGGTTGGTATCTCAAAATATTGACAAACTTAATGAATTAGAATCTCAAAAAATTAGAAAGTTTCTCAAAGTAATGAACTATGAGACAATGAGGTAGTATCTCAAAAAATGAAATAATTAGTTGGTATAAAAAGATGTTGAAACTTCATTGAAAGAATGAGAAACTTTCTTTTAAATAATGAGTTTGTGACTCAAAAAATGAGGACATTTCTTAAAATAAAACTGTCTAGTAATGAGAAACTGTCTTAAAATAATGAATATCTCAAAATGATAAACTAAAAAAATGAGTCAAATATTGAGAAACTTTCTTAAAATAAGTATGTATGTATTTCAAAATACTGAGAAAATATCTAAAATAAGTTAGTATTTCAAAATAATGAGAAACTTTGGAAATATTGAGAAAGTATCAAATTAATAATCATTCACAAAACAATGACTTTCTCATTATTTTTGTTAAATTAATTTTTTACATGCTAATTTTGTTAGTATCATTTGTCATTTTTAGATACTAATTTTCTTTTAGATAGATGAGTTACTAACTAATAATTACAAGAATTATTTTCATTATATTGAGAACATTTATCATTTTAAACTGTTTTACATGTTCAAAATAAATTTTCTGAATCAATTTTTTTTTTACAATGGCATAAATTGGCTTCCATACATCAGCAGTTCTTGCAAATGAAACGTTTGGGGAAATTTTTAAGAGGTTATAGCTTTTAAACTGACTGAAGTTATGTGAAGAATATATTTTTAATCACCACTGATCATGTATTTATGTTTTATTAGCTATCAGATATATATGTTGTAAAGCCACTTAAATGAAAAAAAAAAAGATTTCCGTTTGTGTATCTAAAAATCGAGACGCTGATAGTCTGCACTGAATAGATAATAAAATACAATTTTTATTTTATTTTATTTTATTTATTTTTTATTTATTTATTTTTTTGCCATTAACTCAAGGTCAGAGGTTTGCAGAAATCCGAGCTGTCCTGAATGCGTCACGGGGCTGAACACGGAAGTGTTGCAGCTCTGCATGGTTGTTCCTGCAGCTCGAGACTGAAATTAGCTGCAAAATGTTGTGAAACAGGTATTTTTTTGGAGCTGCACTTCCGACACCGAACAGACTAAACCGCGGTGAGTACCACAAACCGGACTCGCGGCTGCTTCGTTTCAGGCTGAAAATGTCGCAGTTTTAAAGTTAATGCGGACTTCAGCATCGCTCGTGTTGCTGCTAAAATTCCTCAAAGAGGAAACAGTCTGAGCTCTGACATTTTAAATATCGTATCTCAAATAAAACTGAAGAAGATTTTTTTAATGTGAAATATCCAAAAGATTTTGGACAAATGTGTAACCTCACCTCATTAAAACCTCCAACTCATTCTCCTTTAACTCAAAGGATATAACCTGTTATTATGATCATCCAGACAACAGTGCTGTTGAATATTTTGTTGTTAATAATTTTGTTAATAATTTTGTTGATTTGTTTTAGTAACATGGGAAGAGGGCAATGAGCAATGCAAGAAGAAACGATCCCAAAAATGAGCAAGAAATTATTTAAAAAAAACAAATATAAATAGATTACTTGAAAAATTAGAGAAAAAACAATAAATAGCTTTAAAAATAAAAATAAAAGTAAATGAACAAACAAGGAAATTGCCCCAAAAAAGGATTAAAAATGATAATAATTGTGATAAATAATTTTATATATTTTATTATGAAAATTAAAAATATAGCTTTTATTCCCCCATTTTCCCCCTAGATTTTGAAAATAATAATCCAAATCTACTAATTTCTTGCAAATTGTGGACATTTGTTTCCAAGTTGGTCTGTGGCTTTCCCCCCATTTTTTAAAGGATTTAAGGACATTTCTTGGATTTTCGGATATTTGTTTTATTTTAGGACATTTCTCGGATTTTAGAATGTTTCTTGAATTTTAGGACATTTCTCTATTTGAGGACATTTTCTGGATTTTAGGGCATTTCTAGGATTGTAAGACATTAGGATCTTAGCTAGGACTTCTTTGGGGGTTTTTTGATCAGCAAGCTCTATTTTGATGCTTTTTTATGCACTCTGGCACTTTAGGGATACTAAATGTACAAAAACAATTCCCAGTGTGGATCACTTTATTTTTATTGTGAATTAGACAATGGTTTGGTGGACCACCTGGCACCCTGTTGGGGCCTGTAGGTTTTCTATGTGCTACATAATAACGTACAAATGTAACATTGTGGTGGTTTACAGAAACATTCATTTATTTTAGTGATTGGATGAACAAACTGGAAATGTGCATCATCAATAATTGATTTTGTTTGGAGACAGAAAGTGTCCCCAGAGAGTGTCCCCAGAGAGTGTCCCCAGAGAGTGTCCCCAGAGAGTGTCCCCAGACAGAGTCCCCAGAGGCATTTGTGGGTGCTGCTGTAGTGTCCTAAATTTTGTTCAATGTCCCAGTTTCTGTCTCTCACACTGATTTGTCTCTACAGTCGTGTTCTTCTTTACGTAGTAAAACCTGAATGTTGATGTCCTCAGGTCATGTCTCAGCGGGACCTGAAGGAGGCGTTTGTCAGTAATCTGACCGGGACGAGTCTGCAGGAGGTGGCGCTGGGCTCGTTCCTCACCCCGGTGTGTCTCATCAACAGAGGACTGATTTTAACCCTTTACCAGCAGGCCGGGGGGACTCTCCCGCTGCCCCTCGTCTCCAGTCTGCTCCTGGACTTCTGTGTGCTCGTCCTCCCCCTCGTCCTGTCCTGCACCGTCCTCAGCGACGTCCTCCATCATGTCATCTTGAGCTTGGCGTTCGTTTCGGCGTGTGCGCTCTGCTACATCGGCCGCGTCAGTAGCCGTCCGAAGAACGCCGGCTTCCTCCAGAGTCACGTTCAGTGCGACCAGGTCCCCTTCGTGACCGTGTTTCGAGTGTTTGTAAACGTGAAAACGGCCATCAGCATCCTCGCCGTGGACTTTAGCGTCTTTCCGAGGCGGTACGCTAAAACCGAAACCTACGGGACGGGGGTTATGGACTTTGGCGTCGGAGCGTACGTGTTTGCGAACGCGCTCGTGTGCCCGGAGGCGCGAGGGAAGAACGTGTCGGGATCCAAGGTTAACCACATCAAGAAGCAGCTCCTGTCCGTGTGGCCGCTGGTTTTTCTCGGCGTGGGAAGGTTGGTTAGTCTCAAAATGTCCGGCTACCAAGAGCACGTGACGGAATACGGCGTCCACTGGAATTTTTTCTTCACGCTCGCCATCGTGAGAGTCGTCGCTTCTGCGATTTTGGCTGTTTTACCAGCAAATAAGTCGTGGCTCATCGCTCTTCTCATCAGCGGCGTTTACCAGTTGACGCTGGAGACTTCGGGGCTGAAGGCGTTTATCATCCACAACGACAACAGAGGAAAAGACTTGCTGCACGCCAACAAGGAGGGCATATTCTCCGTCGTTGGCTACGTCGCCGTCTACATGGCGGGAGTTCAGGTGGGACTGTATATCATGCAGCCAAGATCAAACGTCAGACAGTGGCTTAAAACACTTTTTAACCTCTTTTTGGGGAGTTTCGTCCTGTACGCCGCTCTGAACGCGTGTCAGACGCTTGTAGAGCCGGTTTCTCGACGCTTAGCGAACCTGCCGTTCTGCCTCTGGAGCGTCGCTCAGTCTTTGTTCTTCATGTCGTGTCTCGGTATCGCCGATATGATTTTACTGTTTTCTAAACAATCATCCGGCTGTCACTTTGTTCCCTCATCGTGGAATTTGTCCAAAAAACAGTCGGACAAAAAGACGAGTGAGGTCGAGAGACGCTGCCTCGTTCAGGCCGTCAGCAGGAACCAGCTGTTGTTCTTTTTGCTCGCCAACGTCATGACGGGACTGACCAACTCGCTGGTGGACACGCTGAGCTGCAGCAGCCAGTTTTCAGTCTGTGTTTTGCTGTCGTACATGTTCGCAAATTGCTTCGTCATATATGTTTTGCATCTTTGTGGAATTACAGTGAAATTCTGGTGAAAATGCATAAAAATACAAGATTTTTGTTCTGTATTTTGAAGGTTTTTTGAAGAGCTGCAGTGACAGAAGATTAAATCTGTGATGCTGAAGATGATATTATACATAACGTGTTTATGGAAATAAATGCATGTCTTAATAAAATGGGATCTCCAAATAAACGAGGACTCTGAAACCAAACTGAAACTGTATTCTTTAATTTTTTTTACAATTAAAAAATTATATATAATATTATATTAAATTATATATATATATATTATTTATATTTTAGGGATTTTATTGATATCATTACTGCAGTTTTACTTGCAGCGTTCATATATGTATTTTTAAATTATTTTTATTTTCACCTGCTGTACCTTTTACCCAATGTTTTATGCATATGTTAGGTTTGTTAAAAAAATCTTGTTATACAGAATTTTACCTGAATCTTTTTCTTTTTTATTTTTTTATTTTTTTTTTTACTGGTGCTGTACTTTTAACCTGATTTTTAGTGTCTTATCTGTTCACTTTGTCCAAAAAAAAGAAAGAAATCCAAAGATATTAAATATTAATTCAAGTTTTATTATCTATTGTTTTATTTAAAATTTTACCTACCTTTTTTACCTTTTCATATGTTCAGTTTGTCAATTAAAAATTGAAATAAAATAGGAAAAAAGACCTGACTGCAGGAGCTCAGTCCAGCAGAGGGCAGCGGTGCAGCATTTAGGATCTAAGCTGCCGTGAAAAGCCGCAGAAGAAGCGCGGACAGGGCGGGTGTTAAGCGTGAGGTTTTGGGAGACTTGTGGGACAGACAGCAGGGGGAGGAAGTTGTCCACAAGGAATTTCAGGCAGTAATGGAAAATCTTGACGTTCAGGACTTCAGTTCACAATAACTTTACCTCAGCTGAAGCAGGAAAAAGGCGCAGCTCCGGCTGAAGTTTTCGGCTGAGTTTTACTGGAAGTTAACGGTGAAATCAATCAATGACTTCTGCGGACAACCGAGCGGGACACAGACACGGAGGGGGGACGGTAAGTCAGGACACCCGTCCTCAATGTCTCTACCGCGGTTTTACAAGTTTTGTATGGAGGCCCTGAAGTGCCGAAATGTAATATTTTATTTATCTCGCGCGCACATGTTGTTATCTTGTGTGTACTCGTTATTATATAATAAGATGATTAGAGAATATCATGTGCGCGCAAGATTATAAACTTATTCCTATAAGACAATTATCTTGTGCGCACAAGATAATAACTTGAGCTCACAAGATTTTAAAAACCCCCGAATATAATAATAAAAAAATAGTTTGTTTTGTATTCAGTAGCTTTGTAATTAAAATGTTTAATGAACCTCCGATCAAATAATAATACCGTAAGATAACGTTTAATATGCCAGATGAAAATAGTCCCTACAATAAGTAAATAATTTCAAAAATAGGTGCTTATTTATTGTGGCATTACATTTCAATAAAATTATTCATATGATTTCATGTGAAGTAAATTGAAAAATAAGCAAAAATAAAGTAAATTTGGCAATATAAATATACCTTGCTTGAGAAAATTACTATAAACTAATAAACTATTATATGATTATTCATCATCTGTTTTTCTGTCAGTTAATCTATTCATTTGGTCAACAAAACAATGAAAAACAGTAAGAAAAGCCTGTTACAATATCATAGAGCCTAAATTAACTTAATCAAATTAAGGTTTTCAGGGACATGGAAAACTAGGAAAGGTCATGGAATTTCACAGTCATTTTTTGAATTTCATTGTCGGTATTAAATTAATTGTTCCATTAATCTTCTGTGAATAATCTTCCATGTAATGTAAAACAAACATAACCAGCTATAAAAGGTTGAAAAAGTTGCTTGTTTAATTTCCATACAACTATACCGTTTTCTTTGTGCGAAACATTGCGCATGGCTAATTAATTTTATTCTACATTCATGAAAAGTTTTAAAATTTTGTCAACAAAAATGTTTGGGAACCTAAAAATGTCGTTTTGTCCAACCAAAATTTACAAACCCCAAAGTATTAAAAGATACGACAGTGTAAGACCAGCAAATTCTCAAATTTTAAGGCATAAAAGTAATGAATTTTCATAATTTTTCCTTAACAAAATGAGATAAATGTTGAATTCCTTATTAAAATAGTTGCAGATAAATGTTGTTGTTGATCTTATAAGTGACAAATTGTTGCCGTTAAGGTTGCCGGTTACTGAAGTCTAATTATTGCAGGACACTTTAAAAGGTGCTAAAAGCAAAAGTTATCGCAGCATACAGAAATGTCTTAAAAACACTTCAACGTTTCATGTCGATGTGGCTCAAAATATTTAGACAATGGCAAATATTCGAGCCACTTTGCACGTATATAAAATACAAACATTCATTAAATTACCAGAGTTTGGTGTCGGAACAACAGGACAGAATTAGGAAAGATGTGACAAAAACACAAAGAAATCAATATGGTAACGCATCATTTACCTTTATACGATTTTTGTACGTTCATTATTTATTTACTGCGTCGTAATCTAACATGCGGCTATAGTTTGGCCCCTGTGACGAGAGTTAAATGTAATGTATGTGTTCGACATGTCGGGCGAATGTAACGTGTCCTCAGATGTTATTTGTGTAGCATTAATGACATTAAGTCTCTTTAAATGGTTTAACGTGACCTTGCAGAATGATAGGATGTAGCCTACCTGCTGTTGGATTAAATGTGTCTGCACAAATTTAGTAGCTCAGACTGTTGACAGTCGTCAGGCAGGTGGCAGGCCGTGTGACCTTTTTGTTTTTTACCAAACTTTATTGACACAATGAAACTTACAGCGGGTTGAGCTATTCCAAAAACAGCAACAAGACATTTATGCTTGAGGTGGTGTTCAGAACATAATACAATAAAAATAATAAAAAATAAAAAAATAATTATATAAATATAATAGATGCTATAATAATAATAATATTAATAACAATAACAATAATAATAATAATAAGAATAATACTAATAATAATAATAATAATAATAATAATAATTAAACGGGGGGTGGGGGGGTGGGCAAAAAACAATGATATGAGAGACATAAATATTCTAAGTAAGTTAAAAATTAAATAATAATAATAGTAATAATATTAATAATGAGGACGATGATAATGATAATAATAATAATACCTCTAATAAAAGTAAATTACAAATAAAAATATGACAGTATTTTAAGTATAATATAAAGACATAATACAGGAGAACTGAACAACAAAAAAGTATATAAATACTAAAAATAAGGGAGGAAAACAAAATAAAACAATGCAATGAAAAAATTCAAAATAAGTAAAAAAAATAATAAATAAAAATATAAATTAAGGCTTTAGTAACACAAAATATGACAATGCCATGATAGAGACATAATATTCAGAATAAGTGAAAAAAAACAACAACATAAAATAAAGAAATAGAGATCCAAGTTAACAACATGAAGTTGAAAACATTTCCACCCATATGCCTTTACTTGACGTGACTCGTGAACGGTCGGCTCTTAATCGTAATATCACGTTCTGCCTCGTTCACGCAGGCGAAAGGATTCGTACAGGAGCGCCAGCCTCCTCCGCCGTCTCTAAATGATTCGCTCGAGGGAGAAATTCAGGCCTTCCTCATCGATGAAGAACAGCTGTACACCTGCGACGACCTCACCAAAGTAAACCCAGTGACGCCATCAACAGGTAAAAAATTCAGCTCTCTACATCACATGATAAACAGCAAAATAACAATAAAAAATAAAATAAAAAAATCACTCCAAATATATGCCATTATATGTACAAAATAAAATATTAAAAACACATGTTGGCATTAAGTGACTGATAAAATGTGACATAAAGTGATATTTCTTTTTAATTTTATTGTTTATCTTTTAAATTATTATATTTATTTATGTAAAAGGGACAGTATAATGAATATCAGTAAAAAAAAAAAATACAAATGTAAATATGCCAGAGTTAATAGGACTGCTAATTTACATCTGTCGTCTCTGGCATTTATCGTTTTATTAAGTTCCCGTTTTAATTCACTTTCTTATGATTATTTTCTCTGTAAATATTAATATATTTTATCAATGTTTAGATGATTTTATTATTATTATTATTATTATAGTTTTGGATATATTTTAAATGTATTTCAAAAGTTTTATTTTTATTTTTTATGTATATTTAAATTATTAAATTTATTTAATGTTTATATTTATTTATGTATTATGTTATTATATGAAAATTACTTATTTTCTTTTTCCATTTCTTCCTTTATGCAAATGAGAGGGCTGTAAATGTGTCATGTGGTAAATTTAAAAACATCATAGATCATCATACATATATGAAGCAAAAGGTAAATAAAGACAAATAAAAAACTGAAATATACATTGCTGTCACATTTGATCGGTTAAGTCCTACATTTATCTATTGATATTATTTCTGGCAGATTTAATGGCATATTAATTAATTTATTTTGATTTTGGCAGCTTCTGTCCTCCGTACTGCATGTCAGCGAGTGTTTAATATCAACTTTATCCTTATTTACAAAAACACAGCCAGTTTGACACAGTGGTTTCCCGCTCGTGTCACCTTGAACTGCAGTATTTGCTGTGCGATGTTTAACTACGTCAAGATTAAGTCTGCAGAGATGATAAAAAAATGAATGCATGAATGACTGCTGTGCTGCTAAAATGAGAGAGTCGGGCTGGGCGATAAAACCATGATATCAACTGCGAAATAACTTTTCCTCCATTGAAGTATGAGACTCCAGCCATGTTTTGACAGACAACACCAACAGCTAATGACAATAACAAGTCCCCAGCACGGACATGTCCGTCAGTCCCCAGCGCGCGGACATGTCTGACATCCCACTCCAGCGCTGGGACGTGTCCCACCGTCCCCAGCTTGGACATATCCGACATCCCGCTCTGGTGCGCGGACATGTCCGACAGTCCCCAGCACCAGCCAGCAGGGGCTGGCTCAATTTGCGGCAGCGGCACCTAACTGTGGCACCTCGTGTGGCAACCTCAGATGCCGCAGCTAGGTGCAGCAGTGGCAGCAGATGCCACTGGTTGCCGGGAGGTGCCAGTGCGTGCCGCGGTTTGGCGGTTTTTAATATAGCCTACTCACAAAATTAATATATTACAAGGTGACAAAATTATCTGCAGCAGCGGAAAAATCCGCCGAAAAGGGGACACGAGGATGATATCAGCTTCCTCTCATGTCTCTCCGCTGTGTGTGTATTCACAGGCTGTCAGCGCGCACACACTCATTTAAATATTTATATTTACATTTATAAATATAATTATTTCCTCATTTTTTAATTTCCAGATTTATTTCAAAGCTACATTTATTTCATGGGCATATTTATTTATTATTTTTTAAATTTATTTAATACTGAATTTAATTTAAATCTATTTAATAATACTTATTTTATATAGACAGTCTTATTTTAGATGAACATGTCTGCCATTTTAATATAAACTTTAATCAGAAAAATATTGGTTTGTCTGTTCTTTTTTTTTTTTTTTTTTACCGTTAATGCGTTTTAATGATATTGAATATTTTCCTGTTGCAGTGCTGAAATGCCTGCAGGCCAGGTACAGTGTGAAGGTGTTTTACACCCACGCTGGCTGCACTCTGGTGGCTCTCAACCCTTTCCAGCCGATCCCGGACCTCTACTCTCTGGACGTGATGAAGGAGTATCACTGCGCTCCTCAGCCTCAGGTACTCACTGCTCCCTCTCACCGGAGTTCAGAACATTTTTATTTTATTTTTTCAAATATTTATAGAGAAAGATGTACAGAGATGGGCTATCTCTTGCACTTTCAGGGCGGTTTTAATTTTTTGTATTATTTTATTTTATTTTTCAACATTTAGGGGGAGAAACAAATTAAGTGGGGAATGTGGATTTTCCCTGGTAAATTTTGGACGTCAAACCCTTTTTTTTTCTGTATTCTCAGATATTTTTTGCACAAATATATGGTGGACAGTCATGGCATTTCCTGCTTTAACCGTGCGTCGTTACTTTATCTTCTTTTAGTATTTTTTCCGAAGGCATTTTTGCTTCGATGAGTAACGTTCTTGCAGTTTTTCAGAATAAAAGCCCTTTGCCTCTTGCATGTGTTCTTCAGGATTTTTCCCCCAAAATCTTCGCCTGTGCTTTCAGGATTTAACCATGCATTGATGCACACCTACAGGAAGTGTGTCAAGGATCAATATTTCATAAATATGTCTGATGTTTGCCAACTTTGCAGAGTTTGAAAGTGCAAAGAAGAAGAAGCGTTTTCAGACTGGTGAAACTCTGGATGCTCTGTGAGGCTCTGACGGCTCTCTGCAGCCTTAATCTCAAAAAGTGTTGATGTTTTTATTTATTTTTGGTGTTTATCTTTTCTGTAAACAGGAGTTCAAACCTCACATCTTCATCGTGGCGGAGGAAGCCTACAGGAACGTTCAGGGCCAGCTGGAGCCGGTCAACCAGTCGCTGGTGGTCAGCGGTGAGAGCGGAGCGGGAAAGGTAAACGATTGTTTGTCCGTCCATCCCGGGAGACGCATCCCTCCTCTGTTTCTTTTTCTCAGCTTTTGGAATAAATTGCACCGATCAGGGTTCAAAGATTTAAATAATTATTAAACGTGTTCAAAAACAGCATAAGAAAAGAGATGTTGCTCCAGGTTGTAAAGGGTTAACTAGTTGGTTAATTGGGGGGGAAAAAAAGAAAAATCGATGAGAAAAGTATTTGAAATGTGTTCATCAAAATATCTTTGAGTTTCAGTCAGAGTCATTTGAAGATGTTGCACACTATAAACATTTGACGAGCAATTTTAACCATTTTCGGACATTTTTGGGTTAAACTGTTGATCGCAGAGTGAGAACAGACGAGAGATTCATTGAGGAGATCGTTGTTGGTTGCAGCCGTGAACAAAAGTGATGGATGATTCTGTAGAGACGACCTTTATCGGAGCTGTGGTTTGTCTCTCTGCAGACGTGGACGTCTCGTTGTCTGATGAAATACTACGCCACGGTGGCGGCCTCGTCCTCGGTGGTGCAGAGTCAGGACACGGTGGAGCGCATCGAGAGGAGAGTGCTGGACTCCAACCCCATCATGGAGGCTTTCGGTAACTGATAACCGATCAATGACGCGTCGTTAATGCGAAAATAACCTCTGTGGACGCTCACTCAGTTAACTCTTTACCCGCCGTGTAGGAAACGCCTGCACGCTGCGGAACAACAACAGCAGCCGCTTTGGGAAATACATCCAGCTGCAGTTAGACAGGTAACATGCACCTGATTCCTCTTCTTCACCTGAGATACAATCAGTGCAAGTTCATGGTCAGTTTAATCTGTACCATTTTATTTTATTTTATTATTTTTATTTTATTTTATTTTATTTTATTTTATTTATTCTTTTTTCATTTTAATTTAATTTAATTTAATTTAAAAGAATTAAATTAAAATTTTAATTGAACATTTTTAGTGAATTTTATTTTTGTTTATTTATTTGTTTATGGATGTCTGTTTATTGGTTTTTTTAATAATCAAACAGGACAGATTGACCATGGATTACAGAGAATGCCACAGAAATGTGAGAAATTCACATATAGACACAACAACAACAAGATAATATGCATTATGAGGTATAAATGTTCATTAAAACACAGGGTTGCTTTACATGTTAATTATTTTCACCACATTTATGATATGACATGATTGTGTTATTTCAAACCTTTCCGTAACTTAGTGGACTGACTGGAGACTCTTAATTTTATTTATTTGTTTCATCACAACATCTGAGTTTGAGTTCTTGTTTTATTTATTTATTTATTTATTTATTTATTTTCTTTATATTATTCCTAATGATTTGATTTGATTTGATTTGATTTGATTTGATTTTATCCCACTGTTTGTTGGCCATAACTCATTAGAACGGCAGTAGAATCTATATTTTATTTATTTATTTTATCATAGCGTTTGAGTTTGATTTTTTGTTTTTATTTATGTATCTTTTTATTTATATTATTCATAATGTTTGTTATTTTTATTTATACATTTAATTATTTATTCATTTATTTTAAAATGCCAGTAGAATCTGTATTTTATTTATTTATTTTATCATAGCATTTGAGTTTGATTTTTTGTTTTTATTTATTTATTTTTTCTTCATAATGTTTGTTATTTTTATATATTTATTCATATTTTAATACCACTGTGTGTTGGATGTAACTTATTAAAATGGCTGTAGAATCTATATTTTATTTATGTTATCACAGCATGTGAGTTTTAATTTATGCATTTTTTTATATTATTCATAATATTTAATTTAATTTTTTAATCCCACTGTGGGGTGGGTGGGATGCTGATGATTGTGGCATACTGTATTGTAAACTATAACTGAGTTGAATGTTATTTTTCACCTGAAGGAGTCAGCTGTTGGTGGGGGCGTCTGTGCAGACATATTTACTGGAGAAGACCAGGGTGGCGTGCCAGCCGGCGAACGAGAGGAACTTCCACATCTTTTACCAGGTGAGAGCGGCGCTGAACCTCATTTTGATATCAATACTTTATATACATATATATATATGTGTGTATATGTATATAGTGTGTGTGTAGAGCAGGTGTAAATGCTGATTTGGTTTCTCAGATGATGAAAGGAGCCACAGAGGAGCAGAGGACGGACTGGAAGATGCCACGCGACCAGCGTTTCGTGTGGCTGCCAAATTCTGAAAAAACTGTTGAAGGTTGGTGTTTCTTTTTTATTTAAAAAAAATGTATTTGGACATTTATTTAATAGATTTTTTCACTCATAACTCTTCTCGTGATGTTTTCAGAGGACTGTTTTCAGGAGACTGTGGAGGCGATGGTTCATCTGGGCATCAGTGCTGAGAGACAGAGACAGATATTCAGGGTGAGTTATTCTTAAATTTAAGCTGCTCGGTTTATCATTTATGAAAAACCAGAAACATTTAATAAACACTTTATTACACACTATAATGCAGTTAAAAGTAAAGGTAAGCAGAAAGAGTTGGTCTGTATTCGGGACACATTTATGCCGCTCATGGCTGATGAAACAAGTAAAACTGACTGAAAATGAAATATTATATGAATAATATGAATGTTTTAATCCTGCATTTTATTTTATCAAATTTTATCTTACCTTAATACTTTGATATTTTTTCATATTACTTAAGTGTTCTTTTTTATTATTATTGTACTGATAATATAATTAATAATATTATTATCATTATTATTACTATTATTATTATCCTTATTAATATTATCATCATCATCATCATCATCATCATCATCATTATTATTATAGCTAATTTTTTTTATTTTGTCTTTCTTTGAAAAATTAAAATCTAATTTCTCTGACTGATTTTTCCAGATATTATCAGGGATTCTGCAGCTGGGAAACGTGAATTTCTCGTCCTCATTGAACGAATCTCAACCCTGTGACCTCGACAAACTGTCCGAAGGTACTGAATATGATTTTATTAAAGATATTTTGTCAACTCTTATTAATCACTTCCAGCTATTGTTTAAAATATCTGTTATTTCTTAATTTTCTTGTACATTTTACGAATTTCTCGCTAATATCTGCTTCATTTGTTTTCAAGTTGCTCATTGCCTTTTTCTGTTTTTGATAGAAATCAAGAAATTTTTATTATTTTTTTCTTTAATATCTTTATTTTGTCTCATACATAAATGTGAAAGAGACATTATGATGATTATTTTCATAAAACATAATAATTACTATTATTATTGTTGTTGTTATCATTATTGTTAATAATAATAATAATTATTATTTTCTGACTTTAATCTTCCGTCTCCTCACCAAATCTTCACATATTTGTTTTCGAAGTGAGTAAAAAACGATGATGGTGGTGACTATATTTCCCACCAAAAAATTACTGTTTTTTTTTTTTAATATGAAACTAAAATGCTCATCCTTTTTAGTCGATTAAAACTTTGACTAAAAAATACAGGATGTTATTTCATGTCATTTTTGCTATTTTTATTTATTATTATTTATCAATTTTATCACTATTTTAATTTTATTTATTTATCACAGTACAGCACTTTGATCAGCTCTGCCTTTTTTAAATGTGCTTTATAAATGTAAATTTGGATTGGAACTAATTTTATAAAAAAAATAAGGACATTTGACACACAAGTTGGACTAAAATAAATAAATTTAAAAAATAAATTAATTAAATTAAAAAATAAATACATTTAAAAAATTCAAATTAGCACTTGTTTCATGTACTTTCAAGTCTCAACAAACATTAAAAAAAACACGTAGTTAAGCGTTTTCCTCTCCCTGTGTGTCAGACTTCTTGCAGCGGGCGGCTGAGCTGCTGAGCGTCTCCGCTGAGGAGCTTCACGTGTGTTTGAGAGTTCGGACGCTGAAGGCGGGAAAGCAGAGCGTGCAGAAGCCGTGTTCGCAGGCGGAGTGCAGCCTGAGGAGAGACTGCCTCGCCAAGGTCATCTACGCCCAGTAAGGATTTGATCTGCAGATAACAGCAGCAGTTTGGTGGCGTGGCGTGGCGTGGCGTGGCGTGGCGTGGCGTGGCGTGGCGTGGCGTGGAGGAGGACTCGTCACGTTTGTGTGTCTGTTGTCATCAGACGCTCCTTTAACCACAAACAGTCAAATGTGAAACCGCCACGATCTTCTGTTTATAATCAACAAACCATCTCATGTTTACAGCGTTTCTGTCGCCGGAGAAACCTGAAACGTTCGTGTCTTTTTCCAACAGATTGTTTGAGTGGCTCGTTACGTTCATCAACAACAGCATCTGTGCAGAGAAATCCGTGTGGAGCAACTTCATCGGTAAAAAGCTTGTTTTTATTCAGCTGAGTACGAACACGTATTTATGTGTCATTTCTCTTTAGTCTGTTTTATAGCATGTAGGTTTCCATAAACAAGGTTTTTTCTTTGTTTTGTTTTTTTTGTACATAATTACCAGTTATAAAAAATCAACAAATTCAACAAAAAAAGACAAAATGACGGTATAAATATAAATAAAATCATCAGTCATGATATACAGATATATAGATTATGTACAGAGATAATAGTACAAACGATAATACTTTATTCATTAAAAAAAACATAAAAACTTTTCAGAAATGTACTCAACATTCAGGTACAGAAACAAGAATATTAATATTATTTTTATTATTAGCATTTAAAGAGTTCACTCTGCACTTTGACAGATTCCCTTTTTTAGTAATTAAGTTTGAGAGTCTTAAAATATTCTTAAAATTCACATTGAAAAACATTTTTTTCCCTTAATGGATGTGAAATTCACAGTGTAATAAACAGGTTTCAATCAAATCAATGGTTTATTTACCATATTCAGAATTTAAAATGGTATTTTTACACACATACAGGTTTCATATTATAATTATTTTACACAAAATATAATCTTTCATTTAACTCCAATTAGTAACTGAATTTATTTATAAACAAATAATATAAATTCATGAAGATTGTGGTTCGTTACTGCAGAAATTTACATTTGATTTTAACATTTTAGAATTTGTAGAAAAACATATTTTGGTTATGAAACAGTGTAAAAATGTTGATGTGTGCTTTGATCTTATTGATAATTCAGAGTTTATGCAGTAACACTGCTGCCGTCCGCCGTCACTAACTATAAATAAGTACTTTTACTTCTTTATATGTAAGGGATTACCTTTAGAGTAAGTCGCAGAGACAGATGTTGATGTGACGCCGGCTCACTCGGTCGTGTCCTCTCTGTGACGCGCAGGAGTTTTGGACGTTTACGGCTTCGAGTGTTTCCAGGTGAATAACCTGGAGCAGCTGTGCATCAACTACGCCAACGAGAAGCTGCAGCAGCACTTCGTGGCTCATTATCTGCGAGCGCAGCAGGTGAGCGCGTCCTCGCAGAGACTCCGGAGGGACGAGCGTCTCCTTCGGTCTCTGTGAACGGCTTCTTGTTCGTTATTTAACGTGCAAATGTATTTGGTGCTTTGATATTCATGTTTGTTCTTGCAGGAGGAATACGTGTCGGAGGGGTTGGAGTGGTCCTTCGTCAAATACCAAGACAACCAGAGCTGCCTGGACCTGATCGAGGGGAGTCCCGTCAGCGTCTTCTCGCTACTCAACGAGGTACGCGCGCAGTTTTCTCGATTATTTATTATTATTATTATTGATTATTTAATTTTCTAAATTATTATTTTATTATTATTATTATTAATAATAATTATTATTATTACTAAAAAAATACATACATAAAAAACAGGAAAAGAGACAATTCGGGATCTGTTTTCAACGAGCAACTCTGGCTGACTGTTTTTGCTCGTCCTCTATGACTGTCCTCTATCTCTGTCCTCGACCTCTGTCCTCTATCACTGTCCTCTATCTCTGTCCTCTATCACTGTCCTGTATCTCTGTCCTCTATCTCTGTTCTCTATCACTGTCCTCAACCTCTGTCCTCTATCACTGTCCTCTATCACTGTCCTCTATCACCGTCCTCTATCACTGTCCTCTATCACTGTCCTCTATCACCGTCCTCTATCTCCGTCCTCTATCTCTGTCCTCTATCACTGTCCTCTATCTATGTCCTCTATCACTGTCCTCTATCTCTGTCCTCTATGACTGTCCTTTATCTCTGTCCTCTATCACTGTCCTCTATCTCTGTCCTCTATCACCGTCCTCTATCACTGTCCTCTATCTCTGTCCTCTATCACTGTCCTCTATCACTGTCCTCTATCTCTGTCCTCTATCACTGTCCTCTATCACAGTCCTCTATGACTGTCCTTTATCTCTGTCCTCTATCTCTGTCCTCTATCACTGTCCTCTATCACAGTCCTCTATGACTGTCCTTTATCTCTGTCCTCTGTCTCTGTCCTCTCTGTTTTTTGTCTTTTTTCTTCCGTCCATTCTTTAGTTTTCTCTCAGCTGATCCTCGTCAGTATCGGCCATAAATGCGAAATATGAGGTCAAACTTAAAAACATGTTTTTTCCATCCCTGTCCTGTAGGAGAGTCGTCTGAATCGAGCCTCGGATCCGAAGACGTTCAGGGTCCGTTTGGAGAAGGAGCTCAGCGACAACGCCAACATCAGCTGGGACAAGTTCAGCACGGAGCCGCACTTCACCGTGACGCATTACGCCGGCCGAGTCCGCTACCAGATCCACGGCATGGTGGAGAAAAACAAGGTGTGTGAGAGAAACGTGTCCATCAGCCACGCAGATCCTAAAAAACCTTTAACCCTTTGAAACCTGGAGCAGCTGGAGACGCCTTTGACACGTATGGAAACCTCTGAACTCAAAATCGACGCTTTTTTTTGTTGTTTTTTAAAAACAGGGAAAAAAGACATCGGGCAGCTTTTTATGAAACGTTTGACAAATTGTAAAATTTAGTAAATTTACAACAGTGATACTGATGGTAATGGAGAAGAAACCAAAAAAAAGCAATCCACCTCTGGGTAAAAAAACAACGAAAATTAACAAACTGTAAAGATCATTTAGAGTTAATATTATTTCAGGACCGCTTTTTAAATTGTTTTTTTAATTACTAACTACTTACTAACTTATTGATGATTTTTGAGTCATTTCTAATTTTCCTCCTCTCATGTTTTTGAAAGAAATCAAGCCAGTTTGCTCGGGTTTCAAAGGGTTAAAGGTAGTGACTTTATTTATTATAAAATAACGGTATAAAATGTCTACAATTTATCTTTCAAACGTCTTAAAAATGCTAAGACATGGGCAGAAAGTTCAGGAACGGTGCCTTCTAAAATCTCAAAATAATTGGTAATCTCTATTTTTTTCTTTTTTTTAAAAGTAATTTATGTTTTTACTTTTATTTATTATATCATAAACTATATTTTCTAGGTTTTAGTCATTGTAAAATTATGTTAAATTTAATTTCAAGTGACAGTAAAACAATAAGATGAAGAAGTCTTAAATCTGACTTGTGTTTCGCCGTAGAAAACTTGTGAAATCGTGTTTCTGCTCGACTCTGTTTCAGGATCCGGTTCCTCCGCAGCTCATCGACCTGCTGCAGAGGTCCGACGAGCCGCTGCTGCGCCACATCTTCACCGGCAACGAAACGGAGACCCCGACGAGCCGACCCGGGCTCAGCAAAGTCACCGTGGTCTCCAAGTTCAAGGTGAGAGCCGTTAACCCTTTAACGCCTGAATCAGCATCAGTTTTCTTGTGCTGCGTTCAGATGCCTTTTACCGGCATTTACACCTCTGAAATCTGAGAAAACTGGGTTGATTTCTTTAAAAAAAAATGGGAGAAAGGCAAAGAAAATGCAAGAAATGTCAGAGAAAATGGAAATAAGTAGAGGGGACAGGAAAATGAGCTTAAAATCTTAAAATTAGGTCAAAAATGTCCCGAAAATTCTTTTATATATATATATATATATATATATATATATATATATATATATATATATATATATATATATATATATATATATACACACACACACACATACACATATATATGAAAAGTGCTAAAGTAAAGTAAATATATATATATATATATATATATATATATAAATTAATTTTACTTGCTAAAATAAAATAAAATAAATTAAAAATTATGTATTTTTTATTTTATTTTAGCACTTTTTTAAACACGTCCAAAAGATTATTTTTTGTTTTAACTTCACTTGTTGCTGCTTTTATCAGGTCATTTTCTTTTAACGTTTTGCCATATCTTGTCAAATTGCTTATTGAAAAGAAAATGGTTAAAGGGGACAGGAAAATGACATGAGATTAGTTGGGGTCATTAAATATAATCGAAAAACTATGTGTGTGTGTGTATATATATATATATATATATATATAAAATATTATTTCTTCTCAGCACTTTTTTTTAGAATTTTCTTAAGATTATTTTCTTGTTCGTTTTTGTTTATTACCATTAGTTTTTGCTGCTTTTTTCAGGTCATTTTCTTTGAAGTTTTTAGTGATTTCTTGCAGTTTTTTAGGCCATTTCTTATTAAATTTCTTATTGCCCTCCTCCCATCCTTTTAAAAGACATTTAAATCAATTTTCTCTGGTTTGAAATGGTCAAAGCCTCCGTCTGCAGGCCTCCGTCAGCGCGTTGGGACCTGCATCGCTGATGTTAATGTCTGATTGCAGAACTCTCTGGAGAGCCTGATGAGGATCCTGCACACCACGACTCCGCACTACACCCGCTGCATCAAACCCAACCCCGACTGCAAACCGCTCACCTTCAAAAAGGAGGAGGTGGGAGATCTCCACGACAACAGTGAAATGCTTTTTTATTTTCATGAAATAAAACAAGTTTTTGATTTATATCTCCTTTGTGCTGCCAGGTCATCCTGCAGCTGGAGGCCTGTGGGATTGTGGAGACGATTCACATCAGTGCTGCCGGATTTCCAATAAGGTGAAACTTTCTGACTTTAACTCATAATCTTTTTTTTTTTTTTTTGACATTTTGTTTGGTTTCTCTTTTCTGGTAATTTAACAGAGTAAACCATTTTCCATTTTTTAACTGATTTAAAGCAACAACATAAAAATAAAAAACAAAAAACAATAAGGAAAAACAAAAAAATAATTAAATTGATTAATTAAAAAATATATATATAAATAAATAAATATATACAAATAATTTAAAATTTCAAAATTAAATACAATAGAAAATGCTTTTTAAAAAAAGTTTTTAAAATCATATAAAATATATAAATTTAAAATATATATATATAAAATAATCTCATAATCTTCAAGGACCAATTTTCACATGTGTTTAACTAACGGGGACAATAATGTCTGAAATGTTTTTCAATCATCGACCTTTTCCTCTCTGTTGGACAGAATTCCCTTCAAAGGCTTCATGCAGCGTTACGGACTGATTGCAAAACATTCAAATTTGAAGCCCGGGAGTCGTCGTGCCGGTGAGTGCAGTTTGTTTTCGGGTGGATTGAAGGTGAATTTGGGCGTGTTTGCTTTGAACAAACAGTGGTTTTATTTCCTCTCTTCAGGTCTGCTGGTTTATTCCTCTCTTCCCTCGTTAGTCCTCTTAGTAAAAGTCATCCTCTGCTCTTCTGGGGGGTTTAAAAAACGACTTTCTAACAAAATTTGCAGCTTCGTATGAACTTTCCAGGTAAATGCACCTGCATCCTGATCACTCGCTGCATGGCTAAAAAGCTCTGACGTTTCTCTCTTTTCTGAAACTTTGCTCATATTAACTCGTGTTTAACCCTTCAGGCACGCTTTAACATCACACGCACTCTCATCGCTCTGCACTTTGAAAATCGAGCTTTAAATAATATTATACATTAATATTATTTTCTGCTTTTATTGAGTTTGTTTCTGATCATAAACGTAACTCTGGTTGTGTGAATGTTTGAGGAAGCTGCTTATTAACCTCAAAGATTCACATCAGCGTCTGCGGAAACGTCTCTGTGCTCTCACGCCGAACAAATACTGTCTCCACAGCAGGGACGCTCAACCCTAATTCTCTCAACCTTAACAAGGGGCCACTATTGCAAAATGACAAGGGGCCAGGGGCCAGTCGCAGCTCCGTACATGTTTCTAGGATTATTGGATATTTCTCAGATTTAAGACTTTTCTTGAATTTTTAGGACTTTTTTTTCCAGGACTAAAATGACTCAGATTGTAGTGTTTCTCGGATTATAAGACATTTCACAGATTTTTGGAGATTTCTAGAATTTGACGCCATTTTTGCTTTTCTAGGACATTTCTGTCATTTTAAATTTGTTCGTGATTTAAGTACATTTCCTGGATTTCAGCATGTTTTTAGGACGTTTCTAGGATTTTAGCACATTCCCCAGATTAAAGGACATTTCTCCAATTTTAGGACATTTCTATAGTTTCTGGACATTTCTAGGATTTAGGGATTTTTGTTAAATTTTTGGACATTTCTTGGATTTTAGGACATTAGGGTCTTAGTTAGGACCTATGTTGACACTTTTTTTAAAGATTATTTTTTGGGCTTTTATTGCCTTTAATTGACAGGTCAATGTGAGTGCAATGGGGGAGACAGAGGGAGACATGCAGCAAGGGGCCGAGGCCGGATTTGAACCCGCGGCGAGGATACAGCCTCTGTACATGGGGCGCTGCTCTATCCACTGAGCCACCGGGCTCCACAAGCTCTATTTGATGCTGTTTTATGTCTCTGACACCTTACGGAGACTAAAAGTACAAAAACAACTCAGAGTGTGAGTCACTTTATTTTTATTGTGAGTTAGAAAATGGTTGAGGGGCCACTTTGCACCCCAGCAGGGGCCAGATTTGGCCCGGGGGCCATAGGTTGAGTATCCCTGGTCTGAGCATCAGAAGCGCTTCTCTGCCGTTATCTGCATTATGTCTCATTTTATTTCGTCTCCGTCTCAGATGTGGACGCCGACAGCGTGGACGTCCTGCGGCGAGACGTGCAGCAGCTGCTCGCCGTCGTGTTGCAGCAGAAAACGTTTGACGGAGAAAAGCAGAAGTCGTGGGCGCACTGCGGACGCACCAAAGTGTTTCTCACCCAGGCGATGGTCAGTCAATCAGAAAAACTTTATTGATCCTCGGGGTTTGTTGCAGTCGCTCTGATGCCGAGCTCAGAAAATTAAAGGACGTAGTAAAAATTACCAGCACAAATATAAAGTAGAAATACAGTAATATTAAAAACATTAACAATAGTATGTAAAATATCAAAAATTATAATAATGTGCTGAGTGTGTAAAAATATAAAACTATTTGCTTTATGCTACAATACGATGGACCTCATGCGAGTCACGAAAGACGAACGCATTTTCTGTTATTTTTGCTCGTATCCAGGATTTATTTATTTTGTTGGCTTGAGATTTTTTCACAAAAGTTTTCAGATTTTTGTTCTTCCAGAGTGGTCGAGAGAAAAACGTCTCGCTTTCAAAGTCCACAAAATGTTTTCCAACACAATGAAAAATAAGTTTTACATTTGAGGAACATTTAAAAATTCCTGAATATCATATAATCTAATTAATATCATGTGTTAGAGTAATTATAATGACTGCATTATTACATTTTAGAGCTAAAGAAATATACTGGCTGCATTGATTCCAATTATTTAACTTACTCTGCGTCCCTCTGCTAAACTATGCTGAATGTAATTAAGTATTTTTATTTACTCAAGTACTGTACTTCAGTACTTGAATTTATGTTACTTTTATGTTACTTCAGTATTTTTTTACTCATGCCACTTTCTACCTGTACTGTAATATTTTACTTTTACTGCACTACTGTTATTAAATAACAACTTTACAAATTCAGATTTTTGTGCAAAAACCAAAAACATGAAAATATTTAAGTTGGCAGATAGATAAGTAATTGGCAGATATTTTTATAATTATGTAAGTCACTTAAAAAAAATCATAATTCAAGCTTGTCATATGTACCAAACGTATGAGGATATTTTCTTTTCCTTTTAATTATTTTGATTTATGACATTTAGATATAGTTATTTAGTTACATATATATGTCTATATATATATATATATATATATATATATATATATATATATATATATATATATATATATATATATATATATATATATAATTATTATTTTTTATTTTAGTATTTTTTTATTTATTCTGTATGTTTTTACTGACTTTAATTGACTTTGTTTTTGTCTCATCTTGAGTATTGTGAAAAGCGCTCTATGAAAAAATGTATTATTATTATTATTATTATTATTATTATTATTATTATTATTATTATTATTATTATTAAAGCCTTTCTATAGTTCGATAGATTTATAGATAAATAAGTGAAATACTCACACAGTAAATAAGAGGTAAATGAGAGAATAACAGCACAATGTAAAGTAGTATTACAGTATTACAATAGTATTACAAGTATTACAACAGTAAAACAGACTAAAATGTATAAATAAATATTTAACAGATAAATAGATAAAGTTCAATTAAAAGCCAAACTAAAAAGGTAAGTTTTGAGTTAATTTCATCGTGTGTAATTTAGAACAGAAAATGCCTGGAAATGATTTTTTTAAATATTGCTGAGCTTTTCTGATTAGTCGTGTTGTTATTGACCTAAATGGCGTCTTTTTTTGGAGCGCTGACCTTTCCCGTCTGTCGTCTCACAGCTCGACCTGCTGGAGGATCAGAGGAGGAACATCCTGTCCCGCTGTGCCTTCTCCATCCAGTGCTGCTGGCGGCGGCACCAGCGCCGCAGACGCCGCGCCCGCCAGCAGTCGGCCACTCTGATCCAAGCAGGTAAACCGTTAAAGCCGCCGTCAGTCTGAGTCTGAGCTGGACGCTTGCAGCCTGACGCACTTCAGATCTGATTAACTGTCGGTGTCAGCTGCTGATTAGACGCTTCGCTCTGAATGAGAGCGCAGCCACACAGATTAACCCTTTAATATCACACACACGCTTATCGCTTTTCAAAATCACGCCTTAAAAATTATTATACTTTAATATGATTTTCTTCTTTCATGGAGTTTATTCTTTAACCAGCGTCAGTCCTGATCGTAAATGTCAAAATTCAGTACATTTCAGAATTTTAAGCCTTAAAATAGCAGGTTTTTGTCATGATGCCACTATGTATTTCAAATTTTAAAAATAATTATTTTCAATATACTACATGCTAAATAGATTTTTTTTCATGATCACAGCCTGATTGAATGATTTTTGTACTTTTGTTTTGGTGCAGTGTCTAATACTCACACTCACACCGCTCTGCACACAAAACGTGCCTTTCCAAATCAGGCTACAAAAATATTATACATTAATATGATTTTATCAGGTATTTTTTTAACCAGCATTAGTCCTAATTATAAATATCAAGTATTCATTAATTTTCGAAATTTTAACCCTTTAGATACCATGTTTTTGTCATGACACCACTATGTTTGTAGAATGAAAAAAATGAATTATTTTCAATATACTACATGCTAAATAGATTTTTTTATGATCACAGAGTGGGATATGTCAGTGATTTTCAGCAACATTGATTTTTATACATTTTTTTTTATGTGCAGTGTCAAAAACTCAGACTCAGACTGCTCTGCTTTTCAAACCCAGGCTAAAAAAATATTATGCATTAATATGATTTTCTGCTTTCATCAAGTTATTTTTTTAACCAGCAGTAGTCCTAATCATAAATGTCAAAAATTCATTAATTTTAGAATTTTAACTCTTAAAATATCAGTTTTCTTACATGATGCCACTGTGTTTGTAGACGAAAAAAAAAACACAAAAATATAGCATAGTGGAAATAGCATGTATTTCCTCCATATGCCAAATATGGTCAAAATGACCTCATCAGGTGGAAAATAGTCAAAATGACAAATTCAGAGTCAAAAGCCCAGAATGACACCCAGAAATAATACAAGTCCTGTTTTTCTGCTCTGATGGCTGTGGGATCAAAAATGTCAGTTTGAATGGGTTTCAATGGAGCATTTTTGGACCTGAACAGTCTGAATGTAACTATTTAGTTTCCACAGTGTATTTTAGACTTATTGTAGGAGCTGAGCTGCAAATTCACTGATTACACTCAGATACACAATCTGGACTACATTTAGGACACATGCATCAACACACACACAGTTATCAGAAAATGAAAAAGAATGAAAAACGCGTAAAATGCACCAAACAGTCTGTAAGGGTTAAATGTGCAGGTTTGGTGACGTGTTGAATGTGTTTCGTGTGTCCTGCAGCCGTGCGGTCCTGGCGTGTCCGGCGGCAGGTCCACAGGTGGAACAGAGCGGCTTCAGTCATCCAGAGCACCTGGAGGAAGTGGAGGGTGAGATTTGGAAAGAATGCGTGTTTTTGTATTTTATGTTTTCTGTTAACGAGCAGACTGGCTGGGATGAGGGTGATGAGCATCTTAACAAAAAAAGGCCCAAAAATGTGCAAAAACTTTGATAAAAGTCACAAAAAATTACCTGAAATAACTGCAAAACAAAAGTTGTTTTTTTCTGTAACATAATTTTAAAGGTATTTATATATATTTATCTGGACATTTTTCTCTCGTTCTTGTTTCATCATATCTAATAATCCCCCCGAGCTAATTTTCAGAGTGTGTCCTGGTCCGTTTCCTTTTTTTTTTGCCAAGTTGGTTATTATGTTTTTCCCGTGTTTTTGCTGGTGGCATCTCAACACAAGAAAACTGATATTTACATCAGTCAAACCATCACCAATAATCATCAAATCTGAGCAAAAGTTTGAATTCTCTCCAAAAACATGAAAAAGGCAAAATGCAAATTGCAAGAAACTGGTTAAAGGTGACAAGAAAACAAACTAAAAATTAACGTTAAAAAAGGAGAAAATTATCAGAAAACTATTTTTTGAATGAAAAAAAAGAATTATAATGATTATTAAAATGATATATTCAAAATGCTGCAGAATTTTTAAATTTTTAAAAGATGTTAGCACTTTTTCAGGTCATTTTCATACTTGTTTTTGTCTTTTACCTTCTTTCTTGTTTTTACAAATTTTCAGGTAATTTTATTGTAACTTTTTGCTGATTTGTTGCAAGTTTTTGGGTCATTTCTCGTGAGGTCGCTCACGCTTCTTTCCATGTTTTTGAAAGAAATCAAGCGTATTTTCCCAGGTTTCAAAGGGTTAATAAATAAATAAACAGCTAAAATATAAATCCCCGTGTTGTGTTTGCGTCAGGCTCTGCTGAAGTCTCTGGCTGAGGCAGAACTGGACGATGCGGAGGACCTCGCGGAGGAGGACGTCCCCGTGTTGAACCCCGTCGTCAGGGAGCGGGGCTCCGTGCAGCTCTCCTCCATCCCGGAGCCCGTCCCCGTGCGAGGGTGGCCCCTGGGCCTGGCTCTGGCCTCGGCCCCGTCCATCACCATGTCTCTGACCGCCACGGGCTTCCAGAAGATGGTGTCCGTCATGGCGTCCCTCAACCTGCCCTCCAGGAGAGGCGAGTACAAGGTGAAGACCAACCAGTACTCAGAGGAGCTCGCCTCCATACGGGCGCAACCGAAGGTGAGAGCGCTGACATCGCCGCGCGCTTTTATCATCTGGAGGATTTTTATGATGGGCCCATGGTCATGGAAAACCTGGGAATGTGTGCAAGTAGCAATTTCCAGGCCTGGAAAAGTTATACCCTAAAAGTAGTTTTGGAAAAGTCCTGGAAACCTGCATTATTAACATGATGTATTCAAAACAAATTGAACATTCAAAGATGATATCTGTTTTTATAGTTTCTGGCTGTGATAAATGGTGATATTTTTGGCAATTTTACAGAAAACAGGCATTTTCTTTAAAAATCACCAAAGATTATTTATTATTATTTATAATTTATTTATTTTTGCTAAAATATTTCCTTTAAAAAATGTCAAGCGTCAAAACGTTTCTTCAAAAATTGGGAACAAATTTTAAAGAAAAAAAAGCCCAAAAATGTTAATGTTAATGTCACATTTTTTTTCTTATATAAATCGGCAAACCTTTTTAAAAAAAAAAAAAAAAAAAAAGTCTAATCTCAAAAAAAAAAAATCATCAGTATTTTTTCTTGTAAAATTGCCAAATAAAAAAAAAATCTTAAAAAGACAAAACATGTCTTAAAAATTATTATTCTTTAAAAATGGACAATAAAATAAATACAAAATACAGCCGTTTAAAGTTAGATGCTCCTCTGCAAAGGCCAGAATAATAAACTTAAGTCCCTCCTCACTGCTTAAAAAATGATTTGACACGCCTCCCTCTTTCTGCATCACCCTCAGGGCTCGGTAAAGCTGCACTGTCAGCGCTCTCCGCTGCTCTACGCTGACAGACAACCGGGCGCGAAGAGCGACGTGACGGGATTCAACGCCATCCTGCTGGAGAAAACTTTGTAAGAGTTTTGCGAAACACTAAACGCTGATTTCAGGGACGCTGACTGATCGGCCACTCGGGTGTTTTTACAGCGAAGCAGCTGCTGTTCTGACACAGAGGGACCAGAGCTGCGGTTTTAAGCTCGTTTTGTGTTTAAAGTGATTATTGAGAGCTTCAACCTTTTTTAAGAATGCCAAAGTTTATGCAAAGTTTGTCACTCTTTTATAAAAGGGTGCAAAGACCTGCAAAACCTGCAGCCCCGCATAATATTTTAACCTACGCAGAGGTCTGGTTAATTAATGTACGGAGCCCCTGAAGGGCCATGGCAAGATTTTATATTTGCTTTCTGTCACATTAAATTTTACATTTAATTAAATTATTATTAAAAACATAAATAATAATAATAATAATAATAATAATAATAATAATAATAATAATAAATTGTTAATATTATTATTGTTATTGTTGTTATTATTATAGTATTAAATTAAATTTACTCCAGGGAGTAAAAAAAAATCATTGTCTAATTAAAAATCTCTCCGGAAACACAGACCTGCACCTCTTAGGTAACAACATACATATAGAAAACAACAAAGTCACTGCAGGACATAAAAACCAGAATCTTATTTAATTTTGTCTCCATGTGTAAAACTGGAATTACATTTAGCACCTTAAAAAACTGAGAACTGCAGGTTTTTTGTGTCATTGCTGCCTCTTTTTAACATCTCATTTTTGATCAAAGTGCCTTTCTTAAAAAAAAAAAATCTACACTCAAATCACATAAGGGCAGTATATGTATTTATTTAAGGGTGATTATTTATTTGATTGTTTTTATAGATTTATTTTGGGCATAAAAACACATGGGCCAGATGCAGGTTAAATTGCAGATGTTATTAAAAAAATCAATTTTTTTATGGAAGCTAATTTCCGCCAATGTGATGGGAAAAATGGTACCTAAAAATAATGACTATGTGATGTAAAATAATGTCAATATTTTGACTTTGGCCTGATGGTGGTCCGAGTCGAAATATTTCAACCCCCAAACTATACCAGAAATGTTCAATCCCATCTTTTCTTTTTTTTCATCACACTGGCAGAAATGGGCCTCCGTATGTTTTGAGTGTTTTTTATGGTGGAGGAAAAATGTAATAAAGCAAATATTGCACATGTAAAGCACATATTGCACATTAAAACCACACACCTGCTCACAGACGCACGTAAACAAGCAGACGGTCGTGTGAAACGGGAAACGATGAGCCGGGTTTGTTCACGTCGCTGCTTTTTTAAACATTTTTATAATAAACCACTTCCTGTGTGGATTTTAATCTGCTGCAGTCCAAAGCATTAACCCGAGTACTGTAAAACATACCAAAGTATTTAAACACTAGTGTTTGTGGGAGAAATAAAAAAACACTATAGCCATCAAGTTTTATTATATTCATAATTTTTCATGTTTTTGCTATAAATAATGTAAAAAAAATGAATGTAACGCTGATGTTTATCATCTCAGATTCTGATCCGACACATTACCGACTGGACCAGCTGTTTATTCTTCATTTCTTCGATAAATAATTTTAGATTCACTGATTTTCGTCACTGAGACTTTTTGAGATCTGTTCTGTGGTACCAAAGGATCAATGTACAACTTGAAAAATGTTATTTAAACGATTTGTTGAAATAAATGTCAGTGTTATAACATTTTCTTCTCACTTCAGACTTTGTTTGCAAGATCGGCATTTCTGAAAAATACTTTTTTAACACTGTAAAAATGTGAGCGTTCACTCAGAAACTGATTTTACTTTCTGGATTTATTTGAACATAAAATACAAACACACTGCAGCATGTCGAGGCACAGGACAAAGATTTCCACAAAACTTTGTACAAAAATATAATCTAACTGAAAGGATAGAAATCTAATGCATTTTTTTTTTACAAATCAGCAGCTTCGTTGGACGTTAATGTTTCTTTTTCTACGATTTTCAAACACTGATCTGAAAACTCGACAAACAGAGGCTCCTGCATGGCGGCTCTCATGGCGGCGTCTTTGTTCTCGGCGCCGTCGACGGAGCGCAGCAGCCGTCTCAGGTGAGGGTTACAGAGGACATCTTTGAGCTCTGTGGACTGAGCTGCGGAGGAAACAACAAAAAAACAATCACGAATTAAATACGTCTGAATTTTTCTGAAAAACTTCATATAACTGATCATTAGAAATTTAAAGTTCAAAAAGGACATTTCTGGGATTTTAGGACATTTCTAGTATTTTAGGACATTTCTGGGATTTTAGGACATTTCTAGTATTTTAGGACATTTCTGGGATTTTAGGACATTAGGGTCTTAGTTAGGACCTCTGTCGGAGGGTTTAGGGATCCTCCACTGGCACATTTTGGATAAACAAACTTTATTCTGATGCTGTTTTCTGCTCTCTGGCAGTTGAGCGTCACTGATTTAAGACTTCTAGGACCAATTAAGATCGCGTTTTTGGATGAATAAATTCAGTGCCTTTTAAGGCTCAGAGGAAAGCCTGGATAAATTAAAAAATACATTATTAAATAAAAAACAAGATAAAAACATAATAATCTACATTTCATGTAATATAGTATGCACAACATGAACGAGTAGGAAATTGTATGTATATCCTAAATATGTACGTGTACAGCTACAGTGTTACTCTGTTATGTTCGTATTAAACAGATTTATCCTAAAATAATATCATGTTCGTTTGATAAACACCTAACAGCTGCAGCCTCTGCAGAGGCACTTTGTCGATGATGTCGTCCTCATGCAGAAGATCCTCAACAGTCCACGTCTCTGCAAACAAAAGAGCAAAAAGTGCTTTTTACGCAGAGCCACGGAAACTTTTCTCTCACTTCACCTCACATCTTCATTTCATCTCATGCTGTGACTGGATCTACGAAAGCGACGATTAATGCAATTTTTACAACCATACGGACACCCGACATTCATAAATATCATACCGGTGCTGAAAGACTCTTTAGGTTCAGGATCAGAAGGTGCAGGCGGCTCAACAGGAACGCACGTGTCTGTGGAGAAATAAAGAAATTAGATGATGTTTCAGCAGCTGAGTTTGATCACAGCATCACTAAAATACTGAGATACATTTAATTTACCTTTATGGCATTTGTAACAGCTGAGCGAACAACTGTAAGAGAAAAAAACAAAAATTAAAACTAAAACATGGTAGATCAGAATAATGACCTCTGAGTGACACTGAATCAAGATAATACAACGTAAATATTTTGCAAATTGAGTCGATTTGCAAAATAGCTGCCAAAAACTGATTATCTGTGGAAATCAAACAGGGCATGTTTCACTATTTTCTGATATTTTCTCAACAAAATGATTTATTGAGAAAATATTGGGCAGATTA